>NC_069500.1:977798411-978098411 GCF_027579735.1 Bombina bombina | reverse complement strand
GTGTAATATGAATGTATTCTCCAATATCATTTTATTTATTTTCCCCCTCCATGTTTTGGTGTGACACACAATTTATCCTTGCTATTTTTTGATATTCTAAACACTGGTATCTTAGGGCAGTGCTATTTGGTAGAATTGGTGTAAGTGCCTGAGTATTAAATCCTTTTAGCTACTTACTTCAGTACATTTTACATTCAATCCCTATATTGTGTGATGCACATCATTCATTTAGAGCATGAGTGAGATGGATTTACATATACTTCTAAGGTTCACTGAAGCATTGCTAATTTTTTTTTTTTTTTTTTTTGGAAGGACATTAAAAAAACTGATTCTGCATTGAATTTTAAATCTAACCTTTTTATGTCCCTTATAAAACTAAACACCTCATGCTACAGGACACACACTTTAGCATTTAAATTATTTCAGCTCTTACTCACACATTGTTTTTTGTTTTATGGCTCCAGTGATGCATAAAACTAATTCATGATGACACCGGTGCTGAAGTATATTGCCAAATACTGCAGATGGTGAATAAAACCAATACATTTGTAATTGTTCTGCTGTTGTCTTGAGATACACATAATGGAAAAAATGGTCAAATGTATATACAAATTCTAACATTTGTTTAAAATGTATTTGCATGTAGATTTTGCTATAAGAAAATAGCAACACTCTTCAAAAGAATACTAATGGAGCAGGTTTTTTTTTTTCTTTAAATCTTTTCCTCTTTCTCATTTCAGTGGTTTCATAAACTACAGGGACAGCAAGCTCACAAGAATTCTGCAGAACTCTTTGGGAGGGAATGCTAAAACTCTTATAATTTGTACAATAACACCAGTTTCCTTTGATGAAACATTAAGTACACTACAGGTAATTTTTAGGCTTTTCTTAGTTTTAGTAAATTTTCGGGATATAAAATTAATCCCACGAAATGTGAGATTTTATGGATACATAAAACTTCAGAAAGTAATTACCCCCACATTTTTAAGGAAGTACAAAGTATGAAATACTTGGGAATTAAAGTATGCAGGAACCCTAATGAGTGGTACAATCTTAATTATGAAGATTTATTTGCTAATATGGCAAATGAGATTAAAACATGGAGGTTATATTATTTCTCTATATCCGCTAAGATTATGCTACTGAAGACCATCTTCTTTCCGCAAATTTTTATTTATTTTACAGAATTTTCCCCTATTTATAACTAAGCGAGAGATTCTCAGGTTTAATGCTGCATGTGCATTATTTTTATGGGGAAAGACTGCCTCGAATAGCCATGGCCAGATTAATTCATCAAAAAAAGTTATGGTGGTTTTTCAATGCCTAGTTTAGAATATTATAACTGGACTTGTATGATAAAATTGGTTAACAGAAGCAAACTGTTACTTACCTTGATATAGAAACAAATCTCGTCGACCCATTTTATCTAAGGGCCTTGCTACATTACCCTCTCGTTAAACTACCAAGCAATATCGTACATATGCAGACTTTTGTAAATATTATCACTGCATGGCAGAAATACTGCAAGGAAAAAGGGCACGATCCAAGGTCCTCTCAATTCTTACCCATCACAGGGAATCCGGATTTTTCACCAGGATTACTTGATGTGGTCTTTCGAGAATGGAAGGAGAAGGGACTTGTTTATATTTCCCATCTTCTACAAGATAATAACAAGATACTCCAATCATATGCAGAACTCTCTGTTAAATATGCTCTTCCAGTAAAGAATTTTTATGCCTATTTACAGATAAGGAGCTATGCAGAGCTATTAATCGGATCAAGTGGACTTGATTGGGGTGCTATAGAGATCCCTAATGGAGTTAAGCTATATGGGGCAGGTATACAAACAATATCTTGCTGGTATAAATCCCTGATTATTAAGTCTAGCCAAAATAAATTATAAAAACTTAAAGTTAATATATCAAGACTTTTTCTGAACATATCGGATCAGGATATTGTAAAGAGTATTCGCCTATCAGAGTATGCCACCACTAATATAAATTGGTGGGAATCCCAAATAATATTATTTCACTCCATATAGGTTGTATAAATTCTCTAAAAATAAACAAACTAGCCGATGCTTTAAATGTAAATCAGAGATGGCGGATATTATTCATTGCATGTGGTCATGCCCCAAAATCATGCAATACTGGAGTAAAGTTAATTATTGGCTGAATAAACATCTAGAGAATGAAATTAGCATTATTCTGTCGCAGGTTTTTTTTTCTAGACTCAGATAGGAGAATCAGAGGGGATCAACTTTTGATACATTTTACCATTTTGGCTGTTAGGAACCAATTAATAAGGGAATGGAAAACTGCAAAGGTCCCCACTATAACTGAATTGTCTAATATAATAAAACTGCAAATGACAATTGAATCGCATGACCCTAAATTAGCTATTGATTCGTAGTTTAGAGCTTATTTTGCAAAAAGGAAAAATCTCCTCATTGCTTGGTCAATACCGTTACAAATTTCCCGTATTTCTATCTCTTATACTTGAGGGCGAGTTACCCCAGCATTGGGTAGATTTTAACCAGATGTGGATTTAATTCTTGTTGGCATATTGCTTCTAGTTAATCTTGGTTTCGGATACGTGGACTCCAGCGTGAAAGGGACAGGAAAGGATCCCCCCCCCCCCCCTTTTTTTGTTTTTTCTTTTTTGTGTTGTCACTTAAATGTAAGAGGTGTATGATAACCATGCAGGATGTTTGTTTACTGTGTACGGTAATCTTTAAGGTAAAATTGTAACACCTGTTAATGGTTATTTTTGTCTATCTAATTTCGTGAAAATCCAATAAAAAGATTGCACAATATTTTGTATTTTATTTATTTTTTGTCTAAAAGGAAGTGAATAATTTTGAGCTGTGGTAATTAGAATAACTTTAGAAGACATGCATGACCAAATGTTCAGATTGTCAGAGTACATGGATTGCCCTTTATAGTAATGGGAAACCTTTTAGTACAACTAGCCAGGTTTATGGAGGAGCAGGGACTTGACACTAAACGGCTTACTGTATTATCTCTTTTGCTTTTTTAGTTTGCTAGTACCGCAAAACATATGAGGAACACTCCGCATGTAAACGAGGTTTTGGATGACCAGGCTTTGCTCAAGAGATACAGAAAGGAAATAATGGATTTAAAGAAGCAGTTAGAAGATCTAGAGGTAAGAAGAGTTAAAACTAAGCACTCAAGGGTGACAGTCGTTGAGCTAGGGGAATTTGCTTTTAAATCAATTAGCTGAAAGATAAATGTGTCAAACGGGGGGAAGACAATGATTGCAAAGATTAGGTTTTGACGGAAAGTAGCTAAGATAAAGGGGAATATGCCAACATAAAGTAGCCACCACAAAGGAACATTTTAAATAATAAAAAAAAGCTAAAGCCACTTATCTTATTTAATTCTTGGATCAAGCATACTTCATAGATTGTACATGTAGCATTACCATTTGGCGCCCGCGGATCCTCTGGCATCCACCCCAAGTGAACCTTGGGGGGGCTTTGACCCATTGAACCCCCCAGGCGGAGGCAAAAAAGATAGTGAAGATGATGGGGGAATTACAGTGCATTGTATATATGTTTGATGCAGTGACTCGATGATCGTATGATCTTACATTGGGTTTTACCCATAGCCACTTAGGTAATGTCCGATTTACCTGTAACGTGTGTGTGTGTGTGTGTGTATATATATATATATATATATATATATATATATATATATATATATATATATATATATATATATATTTTAACGTAACGTTTCGGGGTGCTACCCCCATTTTCAAACAGACAATAGGATTAAATAATTCCCTTTGTCAAAACCGGCGAGTGCCTTCCTCTCTTTGGATTTTATTTGATTTGTTTCTGATGTGCACCCCGGTACTGTTTGGATTCCGTGAGTGCTAGGCCATACCACAGAAATTTTTCTCTGTGTGCAGGCTTGATACAGCTTGTGTGCGACACAAAAAAAATAAAAATAAATATATATATATATATTATTATTATTATTATTATTATTATTATTATTATTATTTTTTTTTTCCCAAGAAATAGATCCTCACTCGCTGGACTTTCAAAAAACAATAGTTTATTGTGTACAGTGACGTTTTTGGGAGCCAGCTGTCCCCTTCATCAGACCAAACAAAGTAAACAAAAAGCCGTGTTTAAATAGCCAGTGACCCCACCCACAGGAAGTGACACAATTGCAGTATCCATGGAGACACAAAATAAGTAAATGAAACATTCCACAATAGAAGTGTTATACATATAAATTGTGTATATAAAGTGTAAATTTAATGTTTGTTCAGGGAATCAATAGAAAAAAACAAGGAAATGTAGTATCAATATAGAATAGAAACTGAGGGATTGTTCCTAAAGTGCACATGTATTCATCAATAGCATAGCATTTAAACAAATATGTAAAAGTGGTCTCCACCTAATGCACTATATGTCAGCACTGTCACTGATCACCAATTATTCTCATAGGATGCAGTGGAAATAATGTATGCAAAAATGTGCAGCTCCTACCTGTGATTGCAGAGTGATCATACCAAGCACAGCGGTTACCCCCATAATTCAGTGATGCAAGAGGGGGAGTGTAACAGTACAATATAGATGGTCAATACATTACAGTAAAGTATAAGCATGTGGCATATAGCGTAGCATGTAACAAATATGTAACAGTGGTCTCCAACCTGTGCCCTATATGTCATTACTGTCACTGATCCCTAGTTATCTATTAAAAATTGCAAAGGAAATAGTATATACAAAAACCTGCAGCTCAAAGGACAGATACTACGCACCATACATAACAACAATTCTGAAGATACTAAAAGAGAACTGAATGAGTTGGAATTTCATTTTATTCAGAGGGGCTTGGGCTATAAAACTAAACTAATCGGGGATATCAGATCACATTTGGCTTACACCCAACAGGAAGATCTACTCAAGGATGTTATTAAGCATCAAGAAGATGAGACTATCACCTTACTCACCACGTATATACCGGGTGTTAAAGATCTCCCAACACAGGTGATGAAACACTGGGAGATTTTTTCCATGGCTAATTCCTTACCTTTTGAGAAGAAACCACGTGTTGCCTATAGGAAGGCTAAAAATCTTAGAGACACTCTAGTCCTCATAGACCCTATCCACAGCTATTCAGACTCTACCTGGCTGAAAACTAAGACGGTTGGATCTTACAGATGTATCTCTTGCACCACGTGCAATTCCATGATCCCCGGAAAATCTTTCAAACACCCACAGAATAACAACCATCACCACATTAAATTCTATCTGACATGTACTACTTATCTTTTGAACAGCAATCAAAGTGGGCAAAAGTGACTAGCCTGTTGCCCAACATTTTCTCGAAAATAAACTCTCTCACTCTCCCTCTCTCACTCTTTCTCTTGGGGCACTTGCTTTCTGAGAGCTTCCTGGGAAATTGTGACTATAGACGCCAGCCTGTCCTCTCTTCCCATAAACATTTTGGAGTTGAGAGCTATCTTCAATGCCCTATTAGCATGGCCTCGACTTGCGTTGACCCTGTTTTATAAGATTTCAATCGGACAACATCACCTCAGTGGCTTACATGAATCGCCAGGGAGGGACTCGAAGTTCCTTAGCCATGAAGGAGGTGACTCGAATTCTGCTGTGGGTGGAAGCCCATGATTGTCTCTGCCATCCACATTCCAGGAGTGGACCATTGAGAGGCAGATTTTCTGAGTAGACAGACTTTTCATCCCGGGGAGTGGGCTCTCGATCCGGAAGTGTTTTCTCTAATAACCCTAAAGTGGGGGGTTCCAGAATTGAATCTGATGGTGTCCCGAAAAGGTACGGTTCAAGGTCAAGAGATCCTCAGGCCGTTCTGATAGATCTGATTAGCGCTGCGGAACCTGTTGGCGCTTTACAAATTGATGATGATTAATAGAAGCTCTAGCGGTTCCTTGGAGGTTTCCTTAGTTTGCTCTCCTTCCACGAGTCATTGCTCGTATCAAACAGGAGAGAGCATCGGTGAGTCTAATAGCTCCTGCATGGCCTCGCAAGATCTGGTTCGCAGATCTGGTAAGGATATCATCTCTACCTCCTTGGAGGTTACTTCAGAGGAAGGACCTTCTAATTCAGGGTCCTTTTTCTTCATCTAAACCCAGATTCTCTGAAGCTGACTGTTTGGAGATTGAACGCCTAGTTCTGTCTAGACGTGGGTTTTCTGAAGCGGTCATTGAAACTATGATTCAGGCTCGAAAACCGGTTACTGGCAGACCTACCAGATGTTCAAGCCTTTGTACAGGCCCTGGTTAGAATCAGGCCTGTGTTTAAACCTGTTGCTTCTCCATGGAGCCTTAATTTAGATCTTAAAGTTTTACAGCAGGCTCTGTTTGAGCCTATGCATGTTGTTGACATAAAACTTATTGTGGAAGGGGGCGGAGCTAACCGTCTTGCTGGTCAGAAGCACTCGCACAGAGCTACCTTTACAAATACCTTTTACCTGATCAAATTTTATTTTAAGTGAGCTTTATATTCTACCCACAACTCGGGCATCTATACCTGTTTTTGGAAGAAGAAATTGGGAAGTCGCCACCAGGGCTCTACTCAGCTGATTGTGAGGCGGGGACGCCTTCCATCAGGCTCCGGAGTGTCGGGGATCCGCTCCGGAGCTGAAGAACTGAGCCGCAACTTAGCTTAAGGGAAGCGGCCCGCAGCCGACAACATATCTGGTGTGACTACGGAGACCCTTGTCCCGCCTGAGTGCCCTAAGCTACAATCCGGCTTCGGTCGGAGACCAAGATACACAGCCGACACTGCGCCAAACACTAAAGTGTGGTGAGAGGTGTGAAGGGGCAGCGAGTGGACCCTGCGGAAGAAGGAGGCAAACGGAGGTCTGAGCACTCATTTTTGGCGCGAACCGCGGCCATATTGCCCCTGTGGAGGGAGGAGGCCACTACCGTTGGTGCTTGCGATCTACATAAAGAAGGGGCCGTCTTAACATCCTCAGCAATAGTGCTCGGCTGGCCGTCCTCGGTGAATGATGAGTCTCCTGAGAAGGATAGTGAGACAACAGGAGGTTCCGGTGCAAAGCTTGTCTTCCCAGAAGATCGGGTGAGTTCTGTTTGGGCCTTTACATACCACGAGGGCTGCTCTGGGGACACTGTTATCATCGTGGACACGGGTGAGACCTAAGCCTTATGTTGCCCATAGTGTTACTCATATTGGCGACATATGATTAGCCCCAAAGGCCTTTTTTACGCTGAATTGTGAACTTTACCACTATAATATCACAGTGACAATTGATATAAATTGCCTCTGCCCGGGCCTCCCCTCTCAGGGTCTGTCAGCCTTACCGTGGTGCCTAAGGGGTGAAGCTCAGGATAGATACCCACACCTATTTGGCAACACATCTATATCTGCACAAAACCTGCTTTAATAATTATTATACTGGATGTGCTGACTTATGCCATTTCCCTCACACAGCAAAATCACAGTGTTTATTCTTACGTATTCAGAAGTGTTTTCTTCTTATTTTTATTTCTGGGACTTCCTTTTTGTGGACACTTCTAAATTACCACTTCATAATTTAGATAAATTTAAGGCTCCTTAAAAAGGGCTATTGCTTTGCAACTGTTACTCTTCTGCTGCTGCGTCAGCTTATGTTTCTCTGATGCTCAGGCACAGAGTGGAGTGTTTTTTTTTTTTGTTTTTTTTTTTTGTTATGTTTGCTTGCCACATTCACACCTAACTGGCAAATGCCACTCACACCTTACTAGCCCAATACACTTTTTGCACATCATATGTCGCAAATAGCTCCTTAAACATTTGTGTCATCTAACTTGGCCTTAATTATTTACACCTGGGTTACCTATACTTGTTTTGCTGCTCTTAAGATAAAGAGGAGGATCGGTTACTTACTCAGAGCGCTCCCAAAAACATACCCCCCTATTTTTGGTAGTGGAACATCAAAGCACACAGCCTCCTGGAGGTTTTATAAAATCTATGGTAATAGCCTTCACTAGTGCACAAGCCTGAATAAGCCTGTTCCAAGAACCCACTATACAGTATTTAGTTCCCTTCAGGAACTTTTTGGGTTGAGATAGTCTTTCCTTACTGTAGAATAAAACTTGTCCTTATTTTGGACCTTCCCTAACTTACCCTTTGCACCCTAAAAGTCCCTGCATCTTGCATTCACATTTATTAATCACAGTTGCCCCTTTAGACTAACAACAGTTGCTCCAGTTTTTCTGTAGTGGGACCACCAACTCGGTATATAGTGTCATTTTGCTACCTAACCTATATTTCTCTTTCCACAGGGCTCTTATGTCATTTTATTTAATATCACTGGTCTCTACATCGTGAGCACTTCTAGGTTACTTATATATTTTGTGTATGGTGTGACCTCCTTTAGACTGTCCCTTTCCGGTTCTGCCGGTCTGAACTAATCACCTCCACTTTACTTTTCCCCTCCCTTTGGGCAGTATTCTTTTTTTTTTCCCCGAGTTGAGAGGGGGTCTGACGATACCACACTTACTGTCTCCAGACTTTCTCCTTCTTTCCCTTTTCTGCCTAGAATATTTAGTGAGTCACTATTTTTTGTTCTTCCCTCTCCTTACTCTGACACAGAAAGGTACGGGAGAAAAATTGTTACAGGCATTCCACTTTTGTGACCAACTCTCACCTCCCCGCTCCTGTCCAGCCTGTGTGGGTGGGTCAATTCCAACTTCCTTCTCCCTTCCTTCGGGTCGTATCCCTTGGTTCCCTGAGGTGAGAGGTGGGTCCTAAGATTCCTGTACGACTGTATTTATTCTGTTTCTCACCAGTTGAGCACGAACCTAAGTGGAGTGCTGTTCTTGTTCTCTCTATTCAGAGCTGCCCCGCCTTCCCATTAGGCATCTAACTTACCTAGCCAACCTTGGCAACTAGAGATACGATTTTAGTCTTCCTGATGTGGTAGGCGGGATAGCCAGAATGACTAGGGCAGTTGACCTATTTTAACAGTACATGCTTACTAGAACCTAACTGGAATTGTTTTTCAGGACTATAGGAGCCCTTACCTGCAAAAAGTTAAAGTATAAATTTATTGTTTATAGACTAGGACCAATTATTTCATTAAGGGTGAAAGTGCCTCACACTGCCAGGAGGCAATCTAAGAATCAAAGTAAAGTTAAGACAGTCCTTGACCATTTTTCCCTTCTGACTACTAGAGAGCCATCTGTCGGCCTCCAGCCACGCTAATCAAGAATCTCAAGATGGCGACTCCCAATCCAGTGTCAATTCCTGTGTGGCCTCTCCTAAATACATCACGGAGACAACGATGCAGAAGTAGTTGGCTGCCCAAACTCTTTCAATCACCCAGGAGATCCATCGTAGTTGAGCTGATCTCCGAAAAGATATCTCAGAGATTGGGGAACAGGTAGTTGATTTGGAACGCAAACAAGATGACCTGACCACTGATCATACTAACCTCTTGGCATTCTCCCGAATCATTGGCTGATCAGAACTCATAATTGGAAAGCAAATTGGCTGATTTGGAAGAAAGATCCAGGCGTAGTAATATTCGCTTCCGAGGTATTCCAGAGACTGTCTTACCCCCCGAATTACAAAACTTCCTCTCGGAACTATTTAAGGAACTTCTGGGGTCATTTACTATGTCTCCCAACACACTGGAGCTCTGCCACAGAGCCCTTAGACCTAGGTCGCTCTCATCGGATAAACCTAGAGACGTAGTGGTATGCTTCCACAGCTATAGTCTCAAAGATCAAATCATGCAGGCGGCTTATCGCAGACCATCTTTGCCTGAGAGGTTCCAGAACATTCAGTTATTACAGGACCTATCTCAACACACCCTTCAACAAAGGAGATTATTCTCCCCAATAACAGAGGTCCTAAGATGTGAAAACATTAAGTACAGATGGAGCTTTCCAATTAAAATTATCATAACAAAAGATAATCAGTCACATACGGTGGCTAATCTCAACCAAGGCTTTACACTTCTAGAATCCTGGGGTTTACGCCCATCTTCGGGTAACCCCCAACCGCCCTCCCAGGCAAAACTCAGAGCCTCAGCTCCTGAATGGCAAGTAAAAGAGCAAAGATCTAAAAGACAAAAACCTCTACTTCCTCCACAGGAAAAATCCCTATGAACAGCCATACATGTAAATTTTGCTACTCTCCTTGCTTGAACTTTGGAGTCTTGATGAGCACTCTTTTCACTTAAATGTTTGGTATGATTGTTTTTGTTGATTATATATGACCAGATGGAGTACCATACGAATGCCACAAGGCTTAGAAGTAAGGTTCTTATTCAATCTGTACCATGGTTAAATACTATTAATTCTATTTGTTAAATTATTGTTAATGATCTCTATATTTATAAGTCATACCGCCCCGGTCTTACCACTAGACCTTAGTAACCTCCCCCCCCCTCCAAACGGCCCACATGCTAGGCCTACCTTGGTGGACTATTTCCACCACAACAATTCTTTGTGATATGTAAAATTCATATACCATCTCTTATGTATCTAACCTCTTCTTTTCCCTTCCTTTCTATCCTTTTCTCTTGGCTCTTATTTAAACGTCTCATGATATACCACCCCAATGGCTAATACAGATACCATAAAGTTTCTCACACACAAAGTGAGAGGTCTGAATTCGCCTGGTAAGCGGAGTGTGTTCCTCAGATCTCTTAAGCACTTAAACCCTGATGTCGTCCTCCTACAGGAAACACATTGGAAGAAAGGTGATATACCCACACTCTTCTCTAAACATTACACTACTCTAGTCTCTGCTCCCTACACCTCTAAAGCAAGAGGTGTCGCTATCCTTATACATAAGCGCCTTGCTTGCGAAATAACCTTTCAGGAAATAGACCCCCAAGCGAGATATATCATTCTAAAATGTAAGCTTAATCAATGCATGTACACACTTGTCTCAGTATACCTCCCTAATACCGGTCAATGCAAATGCCTCCATAAAATACTACAGACGGTTGATAAATATAAACAAGGCAGGGTCATAATAGGTGGAGACTTTAAAGGGACAGTCTACACCAGAATTGTTATTGTTTTAAAAGATAAATAATCCCTTTATTACCCATTCCCTAGTTTTGCATAACCAACACAGTTATATTTATATATTTTTTACCTCTGTGATTATCTTGTATCTAAGCCTCTGCAGACTGCCCCTTTATTTGTTCTTATGACAGACTTGCAGTTTAGCCAATCAGTGATGGCTCCCAGGTAACATCACGTGCACGAGCACAGTGTTATCTATATGAAAAACATGAACTAACACCCTCTAGTGGTGGAAAAACCTGTTAAAATGCATTCTTAAGAGGCGGCATTCAAGATCTAAGAAATTAGCATATGAACCTCCTAAGTTAAAATTTCAACTAAGAATACCAAGAGAACAAAGAAAAATCTGAATCATGAATGTTTTTTTTGGACTAGACTGTCCCTTTAACCTTGTTTGGGATCCCCTTATAGATAGAAAGTCCAATAAACATAATTCCAAAGTGCACCGATTAGATGCTATGTCACATAAATTTCGGTCCCTCATGCTTGCATTTGGATTTTACGACATTTGGCGGGCTTTCCACACTTGTGACACGGACTATACACATTTCTCTCCCCCACATCTAACTTACTCCAGATTAGACTACCGTACATCTTTAGTCAATCTCAGACCCTAGATCAAGTTCAGGACACTATTATTCACGCATGCCCATCCTGTCTGATATTCCTTTCCGGGAGGAACTAGGGAAAGGCTTAAGGGAGTTAATCGCAATTAACGACAATCAAGCAGTCACTGACGACACTTTATGGGGGGCTATCAAAGTCTCAATTAGAGGCTTATTAATACGAAAACAGGCGATTCTTAGAAAGGCTCGGGGGTTGCCCCTCTCACAGGCCTTTAGTAAGCTTAAAGGGACAGTATACACTCATTTTCATATAACTGCATGTAATAGACACTACTATAAAGAATAAGATGCACAGATACTAATATAAAAATCCAGTATAAAATGGTTTAAAAACGTACTTAGAAGCTTTCAGTTTAGCTCTGTTGAAAAGGCAGTTGGAAAGCCCACTGCAAGTGGGAAATAAGACACTCCCCCCCTCCCCCTTCTTTTGCATATGAAGACTTTACACAAACAGGAGCAAGCTGGAGAAGGTAGCTGACGGTATTCAAATAAAACTTTGGGGCTTAGTTAGGAGTCTGAAAATCAGACCCTTTTTGAATCATACTATAAATTACTCTCACATTGGTATTTCACGCCCATTAAACTTTTTAGGCTCAATCTATTACCCACGCCTCAATGCTGGAGGCTTTGCGGAAAACCAGGCGACTCCCTTCACATTTGGTGGGACTGCCCCAAACTTAAACCGTTGTGGAACATGGTGTTCTCCTTACTAGCCAGATTAAGTGTTCATGTCCCGAAGTCCCCAGAAGCAGCTCTATTACATGTAGATTTACACTCTCTCCCCAAGTTTCAGAGCTACATCTGTGTATATCTCTTTTCAGCCACCAGACTTGCAATCACTAGAGCTTGGAAGCAACAGAACCCCCCTAACTGAGCTTCTGTACTTGATATCATGGCCTATAGTAACTCCATGGAAAGAAATGTGTTTTTTATTCTGGATAAGATAGACCTCTTTGAGGCGATCTGGGAAGACTGGACCAGTTTATTTAGTCCTAATTGGTATCCCAGAACAGACATTTAGATAGCCACCGCTTCCCTATTTCTCTAGTTTTCTCTTTCTGCCCTACTTTTTCTAACCTTTCCTTCTCCCTTTTTGCCTTCCTAAATCTTTCTCTTTTTCCCTTCCCCCCCCCCCCTCTCTCTTTTATCTTTTCATATCCCCACTACACTTCCCATTGGTATGATGAATACTCTTTCTGCATCCAATGTGCCTGAGATCTTTACTTTTATTGTTTTGTATAGATAATAGGCTATTGGAAACCATTTTTGTTCTATGTATTATGACTTTTTCTCGACCTGTTATTTACTTCCCACTGTGTTTGGGAAATTATTTGTAAATCAACTTTTATTACTAATAAAGTTTTGAAAACTTAAAATAAAAAACTTATTGTGGAAAGTTTTTTGTTTCTTGTTGCCTTTTCTTCCGCTTGCAGAGTGTCTGAGCTTTCAGCTCTGCAGTGTGATTCCCCCTACCTTATTTTTCATGCTAAGGCGGTCCTTCATACTAAATTGGGGTTTCTCCATAAGGTAGTATCGGATCGAAATCTTAATCAGGAAATTCTCTTTTTTTTTTTCTCTCTCGCTTTTTTGCAAGGCGGCAACATGGTCCTCCCTGCATACTTTTTCCAAATTCTACAAATTTGATACTTTAGTCTCGGCTGAGGCTTCTTTTGGGAGAAAGGTTCTTCAAGCGGTAGTGCTTTCTGTTTAGGTCCTCCTGCCTTTTTCTCCCTCCCTATTCATTCTGTGTCCTCTAGCTTTGGCATTGGTTCCCACTAGTAATTGGAATGACGTCATGGACTCTCCAGGTCTTAGTAAAGAAAACAAAATGTATGCTTACCTGGTAAATGTCTTTCTTTCCGGACATGGAGTCCACGACCTCGCCCTCTTTTAATTATAATTCAGCAGGTTTTTTTTGGTTTTTATGTGTAAACTTCAGGCACCTTTTTTCACCCTTGTGTTTCTTCATTTTTTTCCATTCCCTTGGGCTGAATGACTGGGGGTTATGGGTAAAGCAGTTATACTTAAAGGATTACTTTCTGTTATAATTTTTAAGCTAAACAACTAACATATTAAAGTTAATAAACATTAATTAAAACCTACTGACCTATATTTTCTCCAAAACAAAGTTTCATAGCGTTCTAAAAGTTATATCTTTTATTCGCCGATGATGTCACGTTATCCTGCCCACTATTTTCAGCACTGCGTGTTCAAAATACTTAAACCAATAACTTTGTGTTTAAAGCGCCATTTTGAAACCTAGGTATTGTAAACGGATTGGTACAGAGCAAAGGATACCCACAGAGTGGGTTTGGAAAACAATTAAATTTGCAGACAAGATTTCTGCTATACGGTAGAGATATGTTAATGAAATGCTATTGATAAAAAGCATATTTGGGGTAGTTAGTTAGTAACAGGCATAGAAAATATTTACTTACAGTGGCCCTTTAACAGCTTTACTGGGGTGCTCTTTGCCTCCTCCTGCTGGCCAGGAGTTGAATAGCCCACTAGTACCGTATTTATTCGAGTATAACGCGCACACGTGTATAACGCGCACCCCTAATTTTCGATTAAAAATCAGTATAAAATTTTGTTTCACACCAAGCATTGTAATTGACAAAAAAACGTTGTTGAACACGTGCGGCCATGATAAAAATCATTTATTGACAACGTAAACTGGTATAAACACAATACCGAAATAAAATTACCGGTAACAATATTTATTTAAAATGCTTCAAAGTCAGATTCATCATCAGATACACTAAAGAGTTGTTCCCATTCTTCTCGAGTTAATTTTTCATCAGTGTCCCAGTTGGCAGGAACATCTGTTTATACCCTGAGTTGCCATCTAACGGGTACCAGTATATCAATTAAAATATGAAGAACACTGAATTACGGTACTCAAAACACTGAATTGTACAAAAGCAATGCTTACCGTAACGTGTGGGCGAGGCGAGGAAATGAAGCGGCGACCATACAGCGGATAATAAGAATTCTCACCCCCAGTTCGGGCCGCCCACTGTACGCGACGAGGGGACGTTTTTTTTTTTTTCTTCGCCCTCGCGTACAGTGAGCGGCTGCAGCCCGGAAAAGGCGCAGTGCAAACTCACAATTCGCCTGCGCCCTCAATGGACCAGCCGCCACTGCCACCCCAGCCCTCGTTTATAACGCGCACCCAAACTTTGATTTCTTTTTTTTGGTACAAAATTTTGCGCGTTATACTCGAATAAATACGGTAATTGGAATGACGTCGTGGACTCTCCATGTCCGGAAAAAGAGAAATTTATCAGGTAAGCATAAATTTTGTTTTTATTGTTTCCTCCCTGGAATATGATCTTGGTTCTAAGCTTTTTGCAACTTCTTACATTTGAACCTAAATTCTAATTTGAAATCTTTGTCAGAGTGCTTATCGCTCTTCCTGAGGGTAGTCTAGGCATTTCAATATGTTTTTTTTTTTTTTTTTTGTTAATTTATGCTTACCTGAATCCTGCTTCCTCCAATTGTTGTGTGCCTCATCTGGCCTCGTCTGGCGTCCAGCTCGCGGAGCACACAACGATTGGAGGAAGCCGGATTCGTCATCGATCTGCTAAAGAAAGGAGGAGATGCGGACAGAGGAATGGCGGTATGTTTACTAGCACTCAATGGTAATGGTTTAAAAATGAAGCGTTTTTTCAAAATTTTTATGAATTAAAGTGCCCATGTTTTTAGGAGTATTTTATACTGGGTAGTAATTCATTAAAATGTAAAATCACTTTAACGGTAAAGGAACAGGTAATGGGCTTTCCAAAGACACCATGTGGAGATGTATAGCTTTTATAGGAAAAAGTTATTTGCCATCAAAAAATGCCCTTAAATGGCAATTTTATGCTACCCATGCACCAAGTAATTACCTATATATAAAATTTGTGGTTTTGCTCATGAAGGATGATATGGTAGTGTTTTCTATTTTCAGAAAAATAAAAAATGGTGAGGCTATTAAAAAAAATTGTTTTGATATTGAATGACCTACCAGGGTTTCTGAGACTGGGAGCTGAAACTTAGTATGTTGCCTCAGTGTTTAGTGGTGGCTCCAAATACAACCAATGTGTTGATTGCTCAGTGCTTCCTTCTTTAGTTTGACAGCTTATAGTGGCAGTGCTCAGCAACATGCTGTGCTTTGTGAGAAGTCACATAGAGAGAGAGAGACCTAAAAAAAAAGAGACACACAGTTACGTAGTGTCCTAGGACCTGAAGACCACTCTTCCTAGTAGATATTATGATTGCTATTATAATTGCTAGAGCAATTGAACCTGCAGAGTTTAGGATGCTGTGACCAGCTAGTTGGGTCTTGGTTGTTCAGTGATGGCTGATTAATTGGGGATGTTCTGCTTAGTTTATGGGTTTTTTTTATTTTTCCTTCTTCAAACTTATCCTCAGTCTAAAAAAAACCTGTTTGTGTGTTTGTCTCTTTATACTTAACTCCCTCTCTCTTTCTTGGGGGGGCAGCTTTTTATAACAGAAGTTATTCAAGTATTCAGTCTTCTTCAAGTTGATGCCAAAATGAATTAAGGTTTATATAATTCTGCTGTGTCTTAGTGTTTTTACTCTGATCAATTTGTTCATGTTCATTCGGTTATTGCCTTTTAAAGGGTTACTAAGCAATCTGGCATATGTTAGTATGGGTTTAAAGGAAAATTCTGTTTCATTTCATTTTTATACTTAAATCTTTTTAAAGGCTTCATCTGGGACACGAGCTCAAGTTATGGCTAAAGAGGAGTATTCACAGCTGTTAGCAGAAATTCAACTACTTCAAAAAGAAAGGGAGAACCGGATATGGAATTTAACTAGTATTGTAGTGGCATCTTCACAAACATCTAAAGAAGACCAAAGGGTAATTTTAAGACTACATTTTTTTTTTTATATTCATATAGATTTCTACCACTCATTGGTACTTTTACTTTATTTCCAAATTCCAATTAGCACTTACAATAATTGGATTTGTAGATTTGTCTTCTGAACGTCATGTGCATTCCTGTTGCCTTCTGGGATCGCTTTGATGTCACAGTATATAGAAATGGCAAGCAAATGTGGAAATAGAAACTATTCGTTTTGTACTATATGGCTGAAGGAGCCGTTCATAAACTCATTTAGTTTGCGAAATCAAACCAAAAAGTTTTTTTCACTTGTTTTTTATTTTAAGACCATCTTTATCCAAAGTAGAAAATGGGTGCTATTTTATATTGCATCCATTTTGCAGCACTGCTTTCTAATCAAAGACCACCTTATCTGAATACTAATTCCAGTTTTGTTTTGGTTATTTGTTTAATTTATTGCAAATACCTTGAGTATTTTTGTTTATAATTAGCACAATGCATAAATGCCATTTACTAATCCTTTTTATTTTTGTAATGATAGTTAAAACGGAAAAGAAGAGTTACTTGGGCTCCTGGGAAACTTCAAAATAGTTTGTGTAACGTAGATGTTTCTAGCTTCAATGTCTCCTCAATTACTGCCAGCATTTCCAAAAGAACGAAGTTGTCTGACTTGCCTCCTTTAACAGAAAATGACGATTGTAAGTATATAAAATATTAGTGTGTAGTGTCATGCCTAGTGAGTTTGAAATTTAAATGCACATAGATGAATTACATCTTTGAATAGAAACATATTTGCAATATACATGTATTGGCAAAAATGCTTCTAGTAAAAGTTATCACTGTTTTAGTGTTAACATTTGTCTCTGCACGTGCATGTGAAGCATAGCTAGATATTGTCACTGTACCCACATTTTAAATAATGCAGCTGCTCAGATCATCACTGGGGCTTGTATCATGTTAGTAATGAACAAATTGAGTAATTACAAGATGGTACCAGCACCTTAGGCTCGCTAAGAAAGTGCTGTGTTTAAAATGCTGGTGCACGGTGCATACTTAAAGGGACAGTCAACCATAGAAATGTTATTGTTTTAAAAGATAGATAATCCCTTTATTACTCATTCCCCAGTTTTGCATAACCAACACAGTTATATTAATGTACTTTTTACCTTTGTGCTTACCTTGTATCTAGGAACCTTCTTCCAGCCCCCTGATCACATGACTGTGACTGTTTATTATCTATTGTCTTAAATTTAGCATTGTATTGTGCTAGATCTTAAATAACTTTCTGTGCCTGAACACAGTGTTATCTATATAGCCCACGTGTACTTTCTGTCTCTTTGTGTTGAAAAGAGATTTAAAAAGCATGTGATAAGAGGCAGCCCTCAAAGGCTTAGAAATTAGCATACGAGCCTAACTATGTTTAGTTTAAACTAAGAATACCAAGAGAAAAAAGCAAATTTGATGATAAAAGTAAATTGGAAAGTTGATTAAAATTAAAAGTCCTATCTGAATAATGAAAGTTTAATTTATAGTTGACTGTCCCTTTAAATACACTTTTGTACTGGCTATAGCTTTTGTTAGAAGCATTTTTGCTAATGCATGTATATTACAAAATTGCTTCTGTTCAATACCGAAATGCATCTGTGGTTTTTAATTTTGGCTGGAATATCCCTTTTAACTTACCGATTTTGCCATAAATAAATAGTCCCCATCTAAGCTATTTTTTACGGTTTACAAATATACGGTGCTGTCTCTATTCAGAACTTTAAAAGCAAATTAAATTCAAAATTTAACTTTAAAGGGACATAATACTCGTATACTAAATCACTTGAAAGTGATGCAGCATAACTGTAAAAAGCTGAAAGGAAAATATCACCTGAGAATCTCTATGTAAAAAAGGAAGATAATTTTTCATCACAATTCCTCAGGTCACCAGAGGGTAAGTGCTTTGAAAAAAAGTTATTTAATTTACTGCCCAGCTGCAGGTAAAAAAAAAAGGAAGAAATGAACAGCAGCCAATCTGCAGTGCTGAGGTCATGGGCCATTTTACTATGAAATCTCATGAAAGTTAACTTCCTTAAACTGAATAGGGAAATAACATGTGTGCATGAGGCATGCTCCCTTGCAAGTCCCGGGACAGGCATTCTGAATTGCCTCTTAAAGGGACAGTATACACTACACTAATTTTCATATAACTGCATGTAATAGACACTACTATAAAGAATAAGATGCACAGATACTGATATAAAAATCCGGTATAAAACTATTTAAAAACTTACTTAGAAGCTCTCAGTTTAGCTCTCTTGAAAAGGTAGCTGGAAAGCCCACTGCAAGTGGGAAATAAGACACTCCCCCTCCCTCTCCTTTTGTATATGAAAAGACCCTTTACACAACCAGGAGCAAGCTGGAGAAGGTATCTGACGGTATTCTCATAAAACTTTGGGGCTTGGTTAGGAGTCTGAAAATCAGAGCAATGTTATTTAAAATTAAGCAAAACTATATACATTTTAAAAAAGAAAACACTTTATGGGCTATATAAATAGATCATCTACAAAACCATTTATGCAAAGAAAAAAAATAGTGTATAATGTCCCTTAAAGTCCTTTACAATGGGTTGTGAATACTTAGGACATTTTGAGGTAAAATATATATATATATATATTTTTTTCACATAGAAAATGTTAAGGTGATATTTTGTAGTCAGCTTTTTATAGCTATGCTGCATCACTTTCAAGTGATGTCCCTTTAAAAATGAGAGATGGTTTAATTTAAATATTCATTAGAAATCTGAAAAAATGTATCAGATTCAGTTCCCTCAGTATTTGTGCATCTTGTTACTTTTTGTTTTTTAAGCTTGCTGTACTGAGTTTTCGGATTTTGGAGAACTAACCAATGTACTTGAAGACTTTGTGCCAGAAACAGAGTTACCTTATGTGAATAAAAGCAGTCGCAGGGAAAATGTGACATTATCAGAATCTACAATAGAAGTTGCATCTGATGGACCCACATATGGCAGGTAAAAACCATATGTGACTAATGTGGTTAGCCTCATATACTGATTTGTGCATTTATGAGTGTTGATGTTTATAACAGTAGTTTGGTTCTTTCATATCTCAATCATATTTTAATCTCCTTTTTTCATTCTGGTGAACTGACATAATCATGCTTTTTTTATGGTGTTCACTATCTTCAGCTGATATAAATGTTTCTGTAATGTAGTATAGTCAAAGCAATACATTTATGTAGGTGTTTCTACCTTCCCCCAACATATTGGATAACATTCATTTATTTATCTATTTCTTAAACAGAGCCCAATCCCACGATTTCAATCTTCAGAAATACAAAGAAATGGAACAGAAGGCCACAGAGTTAGAAAATCAGTTGAAAACATTAACCAAGAAAACTGAAATTGAAGCAGAGAAAATAGAATCACAGAGAAAGGAAATCCTAAGTCTGCAAACCCAGTTGCAGACAAAAGAAGAGGAAAAAAATGAACTTCGAAAAAGCTTTGAGCTGAAATTAAAAGATTTTGAAAGTCCGTTTCAAGGAGAAAAGAATGGGATTGATAAGCCATTAATGGAGAATTCCAAAATTGCTGAACACGAGACACAAGAAGAAAATAAAGATTTATTTGTTTTGCCAGATATAATGCTTGACCCAAGTAAGAATGAAAAATCTCAGACTGTTCATGATGAATGTGAAGAACAAAGAAAGATGCTTGAACTGAAGATTTTAGATTTGGAAGACATTATAAAAAACCTTAATAGCTTACAGAACGATAAAGAGAGACAAAAAGTAAGTTGCTCAACATAAATTCAAATCTCGCAGAAATGCTTTTTTGTTTGCTAGAGCTCATAAATGTGGAGTCCATCTGAGTAGGAAACTTTACTAGTCCACTCAATATTAAAGTTGTAGAAAGATACATTTCCTACTCATCCCTGGCTAGTGGAATATATTAATGAAAATTATATATTTTCACAAAGTCTCCCCCCCCATCTTAATTCCCACTGTATACTCAAAGACCAATACTTGGAGGGAACAATGGGAAATTAACATTTTACTAACTCACAGCCCCCTCTGGGTGTGTTCCTCTAAACCACATTGTTTACATAGTCTTTCTTTAACCAGTACTTAAAGGGATACTAAACCCACATTTTTTTTTCTTTCATGATTCAAATAGATAGTAAGAGAACAAAGAAAAAAATTATAATAGGGCGGAGTAAATTAGAAAGTTGCTTAAAATTGCATGCTCTATCTCAGTGTTTTTCAACCAGTGTGCCGTAAGAGGGGTGTCCCTCTTTCAAATTTTGAAATATTGGGAGGTATGCGACAGGCATCATTTACAACCATGACATATTGACATTCATTCACAGACCATCATTATGATTGTTTGTGAATGAATGTCAATATGTCACGTATAGTTTGTAGGAGGCATGGCATCACAGCACAATACATACAGTATGTGTGTGTGTATGTATGTGTGTGTGTGTGTATATATATATATATATATATATCTCCTCCTCCTCCCAAGAAGAACAAGCACATCAAACAATTTTTCCAGCAGCTAGGGTGCACTTTAACGATGATTGACCATGTGCCCCCACTGAGGAGAGGTGGTAATAGGAATAAGAGGTTGTTACAAGTGGAAACAAAATGGATTCACATGTTGGACACATTGGTCCCTAAGGGACTGAATACTGTCCTTGACTTCGGACCATTCTATATCAAATGACTGCATCTGAACTTATCAGCCACGGATTTATGTAAGGCTACCCGAAATTATTCACATGGATCTTCATCCTAGTGGGTACCCACGGGTTTCTACACATACTTTAAGTGACGTGAAGGGGGCGATTATTGTATATACATAGGTTAGGTTTAATTTAGTCCTCTGTCCACATTTATACTTATGTGATGACCATAATTATTTGAACATATTAATTGGTAATTCTCTATGCCTCGGCTGTTTATATATGGTGATATATGTTTATTTATAGTTTAGGATAAATTTTGTTTTTAACTTTATTTGTGTTCCTGATTTGAGATCAACGTCTCACACAGTACCCGACTATTATACGATAGCCGATACACATATGACTAATATGGGCACTTGTGCTTACATAATACTTTAATCTAGCTGCATATCGTAAGACAGCTTAGCATTATGAGGGAGGCATTGTGTACCGGTTTCCATAGTCACAGGTGAGAGCGTGATTGGCCGGTGTCGTAACGCATGACGTCATGATGTGATCAGTGGATCACATTCAGGAATACAAACGGGTCTGTGTATATAAGGCGGCTTGTGTTTGTGTATGATAGGTGAGTTTTTTTGGTTATTGGGTTGCTAATGACTATGTGACATTCGACAAAGGTGTTTTTTAAACACCGAAACGTTATATCGTTTTAACTTTTGGAATCATATTAAAAGTTACTTTTTATGTAAACAGTGAGTGCCTTTTTTGCTGGAAATATATATATATATATATATATATATATATATATATATATATATATATATATATATATATATATATATATATATATATTTACATACTGTATTAGGCTACAACGTGTGATTTTTTTTTTTTTGAGTTTTTTTTTTACATTTTGGAATGGTGGTGTTCCACAGGATTTTTTAATGTAAAAAAAGTGTACCATGGCAAAGAAAAAGGTTAAAAATCACTGCTCTATCTGAATCATGAAAGACAAAAATTGGGTTTAGTATCCCTTTAAGTATTGACATTTGCAATATAGGCGGGGATACAAATGACAAAATAAAGGTAAAGGATCTATTTGTTAAAGTGAAGGTAAAGTTTAAACATTCTGAATACAATAATGAATTTGTCAAGCTTTCAATAAGCTGATTGCTAACTTTTTATCCCAATTTCTTTTACATTTATGAAATAAAAAATTATTCACCACCGTTCAGATGTTGAATCCTCCCAACCGCTATTTCCTTATTTTCTGGTCCGACACGCTCTAAACATCTGTCAAAAGTGTGTTCACAGTGCTCCGTTGAACTGCACATGTGCAAATCGGCGATTTCACTCCTTATTGCGCATGCGCTAATCAGCGAATCCTTTGTCAGTATTGTAGCAAGCCCATTATGTAATATGGGTATTCAAACATAATACGCATGCGCAAAATGGTTGCGCGCGTGGAATCTAAGATATAAAAAAATAAATAGCGCGTGCGCAGATAATCCAGGAGCCGGATGACGTCGATTAACGGGCAGATTTTCAATAGGCTTCTCAAAAAACGTGACCAACTAAGGTAAAAAAAAAAAACACTGGGTTGAATTTGCAGATAGAAAATAAGTGAGTAAAAACGACGATAACTTTATTTAGAAGCAAAATTTTAAAAAATTAATGAAAGTCATATTAATTTTGAAGACCAATTACTAATACAGTTCGACATATAGGTAACTTTACCTTCACTTTAACTACTTAAAGTGAATGTCAATTTTGATGGTAAAGTGCCCGGTTTTTAAAAATTTGATTAAAAACAGGGGCACTTTAATTCATCAAAATTTACATTTCACTCCTGTTGTGAAAAAAAACTTACCTTTTAATCTTCACAGCAGCTCCAGCTTCCTCCGGTTGTTGCAAGCCATTTCTGATGTCAGAAATGATGGATAGGTCATCCTCCAATCACGGCTTCCCCCCAGGGGAATCAGTGTCTGATTCAACACTATGATTGGAGGAAGCCGGATTCCTCATTTTAGACCCAGGAAGAGGCTTTGCGACGGGTGGAGGAAGCTGGAGCTGCTGTGAAGATTAAAAGGTAAGTTGTTTTTTTTTTTTTTTTTTCTCAACAGGAGTGAAATGTAAATTTTGATGAATTAAAGTGCCCCTGTTTTTAATCGAATTTTTAAAAACCGGGCACTTTAGCATCAAAATTGACATTCACTTTAATACACACCAGCAGGTAAAATAGTTCATTAGAAAACACTTAAAGGGACATTATACACTCATTTTTTCTTTGCATAAATGTTTTGTAGATAATCTATTTATATAGCCCATAAAGTTTTTTTTTTTTAATTAATGTATAGTTTTGCTTATTTTTAAATAACATTGCTCTGATTTTCAGACTCCTAACCAAGCCCCAAAGTTTTATGTGAATACGCTCGACTACCTACTCCAGCTTGCTCCTGTTTGTGTAAAGGGTCTTTTCATATGCAAAAGAAGGGGGAGGGGGGGAGTGTCTTATTTCCCACTTGCAGTGGGCTTTCCAGCTACCTTTTCAACAGAGCCAAAGTGACAGCTTATAAGTAAGTTTTTAAACAGTTTTATACTGGATTTTTATATCAGTATCTGTGCATATTATTCTTTATAGTAGTGTCTATTACATGCAGTTATATGAAAATGAGTGTATACTGTCCCTTTAAAGGGAGCAACATTTACAGTACATTGTCCCTTTTAATTAACTGAAACTTCTATCCTTATTCAAACAAACCATATCTTTAAACAGAGTTCCTCTAATCATCCACTCACCCTTCATCTGTATTTAATCCCCTAGTCATCAGCTTCCTTTCTGCTTCTAACTTCTTGTCCCTGTCATCACCACCTCACTCTTGTACAGTGCACTAGCCTCTGTCTGGCAGACTATCCTAGTTTTCAGAATGTTATATTTTCATTCATAGAAGCCTACAAACTAATCTTAGAATTGAAATCCTCTCCAAAACTAATCCTCTAGGCTGGGAGCTCTGTTCTCAACAGACCTGCAACCTACTCATCTCACTTTATTTGCAATAGCCACCTTTTACAAACTCTCTAGAGACCAGTGCTTTCTATCATTATGCCTCGCTCTGCTTATTCCCGTCAGGGTTTTCTCTCACTTTGGGTAACTGGATTGCCTGTAACAAATAAGCACCATATTATTATATTAAAAGTATATATATTTTTTTTTTCTTTTCTTTTCAGTGTAATGAACAAGATTTCATAGAAAGTATTCAGCTCTGTGAAGTCCTAATGACCGAAAAAGTAAGTGATATGCATCTCTTTTGCCTTGATTTTACTGCATTTGTTATGCATCTAACTCTGGCTTTCCCTAGGCTAATGCACTTGAAGAGCTGGCTGTCGTGCGTAATAACTTTGACAGTATCATTCTGGAGAATGAAACCTTGAAGAGGGAAATTTCTGACCTAGAACGTCAGCTTGAGGAAAAGCTTGAAACTGACAACTTTGAAATTCTGGAGAAAGAAACTCAAAAGGAGCATGAAGTAAGTTAGCTTTAATCCATTTCATTTTTTTGGTATATATGAGCTTCACAAAACAACTGTGTAGAACTAATTCACTATGAAGTAAATATTTCAAAATCATCAGTTTTTATAAGTCTGCAAAGTTACATTTTAAGGAGAATCATGATGACCATAGCACCACTAACTATATTTGAAAGCAAAATTAATTAAATGTAAGCAGATAAAGGTAAAAAATAAGGCAAGTGCTTTTACTGTAGCTTAGTTAGATATGTTGCATAAAGCAGATAAATGTGTTTTAGGGTGGAACAGTTGGTGAAGAATGTTGATTTAAACTCTGCTCTCATGCACTGTCCCAAAGGAGGCTCTTTTATTTAAAATTCTTTTTAAAGGACCACTCAGTAGAATTACATAATTAATAAATACATAATAAAAAGACAATGCAATAGAACTTACTTTGAATTTAAAATAAGCAGTAATTTTTTTTTTCTGAACTATTTGTTTCTCCCATTTTCCAGCCCCCTGTATCATGTAACAGACATCAGCCAATCACAGATTAGTATATGTATACCATGTGAGCTTGTGCACATGCTCAGTAGGATCCCAGAAAGTGTGAATATAAAAAGAATGTGCAAAATTTGATAATGGAAGTAAATTGGAAAGTGTCTTTAAAACTGCATGTTCTTTCTGAATAATGAAAGTTTATTTTGACTTGAGTGTCCCTTTTAATGAGGTCACCATCCTTTTTATTTACCATTTTGGGATGTAATTTAACCCTTTGAGTGCTAAGCTGAATTCTATATTTTTCTGTTATTTTACTATTTTAAAAAAAAACTTTTTTTAACTTTTTTTTACTTTTTTTTAATTCCCCCCCCCCAGATCCCCAAGACTTATACCAATGGAAAGGTTAGGCGATTACCTTTCCAATGGTAGGTCTTGGGGGTCTGTAGCTGCTTAGATCCCCGAGATACAGGTTTCTAAGCAGCATGCCCCCTTTCCCTATACTTTGTATGGACAATTTTAAATAAAGTTGTGCGGTGACGTCATCACGTCATTGTGCGTGACATCACCGCACGTAACGGGAAGCCCCGGCGATGCCTGTCACTATGCAGGTCCGATCGCCGGGGTAGGAGCTGGTGGGGGCCCCCAGATTGGAAAAAAGTAGTTGAGTGCTAATGACGGCTCTGAGCCGTCATTAGCACTCAAGTGGTTAAAGGGACATAAAACCCAAATATTTTCTTTCGTGATTCAGCGGGTGGTTTTTAACAACTTTCCAATTTACTTCTGTTATCTAATTTGTCTTGTTCTCTTGATACTCTTTGCTTAAATGGATACCTAGGTAGACTCAGGAGCTGCTGATTGGTTGCTGCACATTAATGCCTCATGTTATTGGCTTACCCAGTGCATTAACAAGCTCCCAGTACTGTATTGCGGCTTCCTTAACAAAGAATACCAAGAGAATGACGCAAATAAATTGGAAAGTTGTTTTTAAATTATATTCTTTATCTTAATCATGAAAAAATGAATTGCTACTGTGTCCATTATTCAGTATGCGCTATAATTTGGATGGAAACCGTATCAGGTGTTGGTGTTCACATAGTGCATATATCTCTTGACACCCTATTTCATGAGAAGTTTATTAATTTATACATACGAGTACATCAGTGAAGTTATAAGCTAGTAATTGTTGAAACAATAAATGGATATTCTCTAATTGTTCCAGTCCTGCCTACAATTTGTATCTGTAAACTTCCTGCATGTAGGTCCCTACACAAATCTACTTTTATAATAAACTTCCTCTGTTTTAGCTTGTAAAGGGATTAATCGCTTGCCACATCCTAAACTGGAAGAGGGCTTAAAAAACCCTCTGTGTGAGGCTAGTTAATCTTACCCATATGCAAAGTATTTAAAACATAAATATCAATGCAAATTATTGAATAATTGACCATATATATAATGTATGTGTAAGGTTGAATCCTGTTACTGATTTATAGCCTTAGCCCTTTTGCCTTTTTTCTTTTTTCTTTTTTTTTATATTTTTTATTAATTGGAATATGTATCAAATTCAACCTCTGTAAGTATGTATCTGTTATTTTAAGAGTATACTGGCTATTTTTCCCCCTAACCTTATAGCAGGTTGTTTAACATTGCATATAGATATTCAAGATATTTTTATGTTAGAATGAAGTCCAGGCTTACTTTAAGAGGCCCCTTGCATTGGTTGACAGCCAACAAAGATAAATAGCCCACCTTGGTGAAATTGGCAAAACCCTACTTATGATTCTCAGGCACCTCAACACCTCCTGAGCGCCTCTTCTCTGCTCCAGGCAAAATAGCTTGCAAAAAAGAGAGCCAGCCTCAGCCAAGAGCATGTGGACATGTTGACATTTTTGCATTTCAATGCAGTTTCTGAAAGAGTAAATAACAGAATGTTCTGTTGCTTAAAAAAATTGACCAACAGTTGTGTCACTGTAAAGTATTAGTCTGAAGTTTATATTTACAACACTCAGTATGTGGATTTTAAATATAGGAAAAAATGATTTATTTATTTTTTTATCTGATTTAGTCGATTAATCGAAAAAATAATCGTCCGATTAATCGATTTTATGAAAATAATCGTAAGTTGCAGTGTGTGTGTGTGTATATATATATATATATATATATATATATATATATATATATATATATATATATATATATATATATATATATGTGTATATATATATATATGTATGTATATATGTATGTGTGTGTATATATATATATATATATATATATATATATATATATATATATATATATATATATATATATATATATATATATATAATTATATTATATTTTTATGTGTACAGGTTTCCAGGAACAATGCAAGTTGTGGTTATTTTGGTTGATTCTCTTGTATCTGCTCTTGTATGTAGGTGTCTTAATCTTTTTGGTGATGGCTGTTGTACTCAAATGCTTGCTAATTCTCCCTGCGCTATTGCTTAATTGCTTTCCAGGCACAATTAATCCATGAAATCACAAGCTTAAAGATGGTAGTTGAGAACAAAAATGTATATATTGAGGAGCTTAAGGTGAGTCTCTTTTTTTTTTTTTTCCTCTCTTTTCTTTGAAAACCTAAATAACTGCTTGATTTGTATTATTTAAAGTGATAATAAATTTGCCTTTTCTCTTGTTAAGTGTATCCAGTCCACGGATCATCCATTACTTATGGAATATATTCTCCTTCCCAACAGGAAGTTGCAAGAGTCCACCCACAGCAAAGCTGCTATATAGCTCCTCCCCCAACTGCCATATTCAGTCATTCTCTTGCAAGCCTCAACATAGGCGGTCGTGAGAGTCTGTGGTGTTTTATACTTAGTTTATTCTTCAATCAAAAGTTTATTTTTAAATAGCACCGGAGTGTGCTGTTTATCTCAGGCAGTATTTGGAAGAAGAATCTGCCTGCGTTTTTCTATGATCTTAGCAGACGTAACTAAGATCCATTTGCTGTTCTCACACATTCTGAGGAGTGAGGTACTTCAGAGGGGGAATGGCGTGCAGGTTTTCCTGCAGATAAGGTATGTGCAGTAAAATATTTTTCTAGGAATGGAATTGACTAAGAAAATACTGCTGATACCGAAGTAATGTAAGTAAAGCCTTAAATGCAGCGATAGCGACTGGTATCAGGCTTATTAATAGAGATACATACTCTTGTAAAAATGTGTTTTAAAACGTTTGCTGGCATGTTTAATTGTTTTTTAACATATGTTTGGTGATAAAACTTATTGGGGCCTAAGTTTTTTCCACATGGCTGGCTTAAATTTTGCATAGAAACAGTTAACTGAAGCTTCCCACTGTTGTAATATGAGTGGGAGGGGCCTAATTTAGCGCTTTTTTTGCGCAGTTAAAATTACAAAATGAATCATCCAGATTCCCTCAGCAGTCCCATGAATACTACAGGACATTTCTAAAGGGCTAAAAAGACTTCCAAAATCGTTTATAGGGAAGGTAATCCACAGCTCTGCTGTGACAGTTTTGTTGTGTCTATTTTTAAAAACGTCTATGTCGTTTTTTTTATCTGTTTTTTGCATTAAGGGGTTAATCATCCATTTGCAAGTGGGTGCAATGCTCTGTTACCTTATTACATGTACTGTAAAAATTTCGTTTGTTTTACTGCCTTTTTTCACTGTTTTTCAAATTTTGGCAAAATTTGTTTCTCTTAAAGGCACAGTAACGTTTTATATATTTGCTTGTTAACTTGATTTAAAGTGTTTTCCAAGCTTACTAGTCTCATTATTAGTCTGTTCTAACATGTCTGACATAGAGGAAGCTCTGTGTTCATTATGTTTTAAAGCCATGGTGGAACCCCATCTTAGAATGTGTACCAGATGTACTGATTTCATGTTAAACAATAAAGATCATTTTTTGTCTTTAACAACATTATCACCAGAGGATTCTGTCGTGGGGGTAGTTATGCCGACTAACTCTCCCCACGTGTCAGACCTTTTGACTCCCGCTTTAGGGACTCACGCTCAAATGGCGCCAAGTACATCAAGGGCGCCCATAGCGTTTATTTTACCAGGGGATTCTGTTGAGGGGAAAGTTATGCCGACTAACTCTCCCCACGTGTCAGACCCTTCGACTCCCGCTTCAGGGACTCACGCTCAAATGGCGCCAAGTACATCAAGGGCGCCCATAGCGTTTATTTTACAAGACATGGCAAAGGTGGTGAACAATACTCTGGCAGCAGTATTAGTCAGACTACCTGAAATTAAAGGAAAGCAGATAGCTCTGGGGGTAGATACAGAGCATACAGACGCTTTAAGAACCATGTATGATACTACCTCACAATATGCTTAGTCTGTGGGTGATTTTTTTTGACTCAGGGAAGATGATTTAACCTGATTCTGATATTTCTACATTTAAAATTTATGCTTGAGAACCTCCACTTGTTGCTCAGGGAGGCTTTGGCTGCTCTGAATGAATGTGTACAATCGCAGGGCCAGAGAAATTGTGTAGACTGGATAAATAATATGCAGTGCCGGTGTGTACTGATGTTTTTCCAATACCTAAAGAGGTTTACTAAAAATGTTTTAATAAGGAATGGGATAGACCAGGTGTGCCGTTCTCTTCCCCTCCTATTTTTTAGAAGAATGTTTTCTAATAGTTACCACCACACGGGACTTCTGGCAGACAGTTCCTAAGGTGGAGAGAAGAGTTTCTACTCTAGCTAAGCGTACCACTACCTCTGGCGAGGACAGTTGTGCTTTTTAGATCCAATGGATAAAAAATGTTTATTCAACAGGGTTTTATCCTGCAGCCCCTTGCATACATTGCTTCTGTCACTGCTGCTGCGGCGTTCTGGGTTGAGTCTCTTGATGAGGCTTTACAGTTAGCGACTCCATTGGATGAATATATTGGACAAGCTTATGCTAGCCAATTCCTTTGTTTTCTGATGCCTTTGTTCATTTGACTAGACTAGCGGCTAAGAATTCTGTTTTTTTACTATACTGGCGCGCAGAGCGCTATGGCTTATATCATGGTCAGCTGTCGTGACTTTAATAAATAAGCTACTTAACTTCCCTTCAAGGGGCAGACCCTATTCGGGCCTGGTTTGAAGGAGATTATTGCTTATATCACTGGAGGAAAAGGTCATTCCCTTCCTCAGGATAGGTCCAAATCAAGGGCCAAAAAAGGTCTAATTTTCGTGCCTTTTAAAACTTGAGGGCAGGTGTGGCATCCACTTCCTCTAAGGCAAAACAAGAGGGAATTTTTGCTCAGTCCAAGGCGGTCTGGAGACAATCGGACCTGGAACGAAGATAAGCAGGCCAAGGAGCCTGCTGCTGCCTCTAAGGCAGCATGAAGGAACGGACCCCTATCCGGTAACGGATCCTATAGGGGGCAGACTTTCATTCTTCGCCCAGGCGTGGGCAAGAGATGCCCAGGATCCCTAGGCATTGGAATTTATATCCCAGAGATATCTTCTGGATTTCAAAGATTCCCCCCCCAAAAAAGGGGAGATTTCGCCTTTCACAATTATCTGCAAACCAGATAAAGAAGGAGGCATTCTTAAATTGTGTACGAGATCCATCCAGTTCCAAGAGAGGAACAGGGACAGAGTTTTTACTCAAATCTGTTTGTGGTTCCGAAGGAGAGGGAACCTTCAGACCTATTTTGGATCTAAAGATCTTAAACAAATTCCTCAGAATTCGGTCATTTAAGATGGAAACTATTCGTACCATCTTAACTATGATCCAGGAGAGTCAATAGAGGACTACAATGGATTTGAAGGATGCTTATCCTCACATTGTGATGCATAAAGATCACCATCGTTTTTCAGGTTTGCCTTTCTAGACAGGCATTACCAGTTTGTAGCTCTTTCCTTTGGGATATCTACAGCCCCAAGAATCTTTATGGAGGTTCTGGGGTCGCTTTGGCGGTCCTTAGGCCGCGGGGCATAGAAGTGGCCCCTTATTTAGACGACATCCTGATACAGGCGTCAAACATCCAAATTGCCAAGTCTCATACGGACGTAGTACTGGCATTTCTGAGATCACATGGGTGGAAAGTGAACAAGGAAGGAGTTCTCTATCCCCAATCTCAAGGGTTTCCCTCCTAGGGACTCTGATAGATTCTGTAGAAATGAAAATTTACCTGACGGAGTCCAGGTTGTCAAAGTTTCTAAATTTCTGCCGTGTTTTTCATTCCATCCGCGCCCTTCGGCGGCTCAGTACATGAATGCAATCGGCTTAATGGTAGCGGCAAGGGACATAGTACCGTTTGCACGTCTACATTTCAGACCGCTGCAACTATGCATGCTCAGTCAGAGGAACGGGGATTACACAGATTTGTCCCCCTGTTAAACCTGGACCAAGAGACCAGAGATTCTCTTCTCTGGTGACTATGTCGGGTCCATCTGTCCAAGGGTATGACCTTCCGCAGGTCAGATGGGACAATTGTTACAATAGATGCCAGCCTTTTAGGTTGGGATGCAGTCTGGAACTCCCTGAAGGCTCAGGGATAGTGGACTTAGGAGGAGACCCTCCTTCTAATAAATATTCTGGAACTGGGAGTGATATCCCATGCTCTTCAGACTTGGCCTCAGTTAGCAACTCTGAGGTACATCATACTCAGTCGGACAATATACTTGACTGTGGCTTACATCAGCCATCAAGGGGGAACAGAAGTTCCCTAGCGATGTTAGAAGTCTTACAATAATTCACTGGACAGAGACTCACTCTTGTCTATCAGCTATCCATATCCCAGGTGTTGAGAACTGGGAGGTGGATTTTCTAAGTCGTCAGACTTTTCTTCCGGGGGAGTGGGATTTCCTCCGGAGGTCAAGACCAAGCAGGAGAGGGCTTTGGTGTTTTTGACAGCGCCTGCGTAGCCACGCAGGACCTGGTATGCAGATCTGGTGGACATGTCATCCTTTCCATCACGGTCTCTGCTTCAGAGACAGGTCCCTCTACCTCAGGGTCCTTTCAACCAATAGAAAAAATCTGAGATGGACTGCCTGGAGACTGAACGCTTGATGTTATCAAAGCATGGCTTCTCCGAGTCAGTCATTGATACCTTAATACAGACATGAAAGCCTGTCTCTAGGAAAATTGAACATAGATATGGTGTAAATATCTGATTGTTATGAATCCAAGGGTTACTCATGGAGTAAAGTCTGGATTCCCAGGATATTATCTTTTCTCCAAGATGTTTTTGAGAAAAGGGTTGTCGGCTAATTCCTTAAAAGGGACAGATTTTTACTCTGTCTATTTTTTTGCACAAGCGTCTGGCAGGTATTCTAGACGTTCAGGCATTTGGTTAGATCCAAGCCTGTGTTTAAAACTGTTGCTCCGCCATGGAGCTTAAACCTGGTTCTTAAGGTTCTTCAAGAAGTTCCGTTTGAACCTTTTTTGTTCCATAGATATCAATTTTTATCTTGGAAAGCTCCTTTTGGATAGCTATTTCCTCGACTCGTAGAGTCTCCAAGTTATCTGTGTTACAATGTGATTCTCCTTATCGGGTCCTTCGTACGGATAAGGTAGTCCTGCGTACCAACCTGGGTTTTTTCCTAAGGTGGTATCTAACAAGAACATCACTCAAGAGATAGTTGTTCCATGCTTGTATCCTAATCCTTCCTCAAAGAAGGAACGTCTATTACACAATATTGGACGTGGTTTGTGCTTTAAAGTTTTACTTACAAGCTACTACAGTTTTCATCAAACGTTCACCTTGTTTGTTGTCTATTCTGGACAGAGGAGAGGTCAAAAGACTTCAGCAGCCTCTCTGTCTTTTTGGTTAAAAAGCATAATTCATTTAGCTTATGAGACTGCTGGACAGCAGCCTCCTGAAGGGATTACAGCTCATTCTACTAGAGCTGTGGTTTTTCACTTGGGCCTTTTTTAAATGTGGCTTCTGTTGAACAGATTTACAAGACAGAGTCTTGGTCTGCGCTTCATACTTTTTCAAATTTAACAAATTTGATACCTTGCTTCTTCGGAGGCTATTTTTGGGAGAAAGGGTTTTTTACAGGCAGTGGTAACTTCCGTTTAGGTACCTGCCTTGTCCCTCCCATCATCCGTGTACTTTAGCTTTGGTATTGGTATTCCATAAGTAATGGATGATCCGTGGACTGGATACACTTAACAAGAGAAAACATAATTTATGCTTACCTGATAAATTTATTTCTCTTGTAGTGTATCCAGTCCACGGCCCGCCCTGTCACTTTAAGGCAGGTAATTTTTTCATTTGAACTACAGTCACCACTGCACCCTATGGTTTTTCCTTTCTCTGCATGTTTTCGGTCGAATGACTGAATATGGCAGTTGGGGGAGGAGCTATATAGCAGCTTTGCTGTGGGTGGACTCTTGCAACTTCCTGTTGGGAAGGAGAATATATTCCATAAGTAATGGATGATCCGTGGACTGGATACACTACAAGAGAAATAAATTTATCAGGTAAGCATAAATTATGTTTTTTCCAGTGTTGGCCAATCAATTTGTGCGCCGTATGGCTCTGCAAGAAAAAAAATCTTGCAGAGCTACTCTGTTATAATAAAAAAAAAAAAAAAGAAGAAGGGGGGGGGGGGGCAGTGGTGCAACAGTTAGATTTGGTAATGTGAATGATTAACGTTTAATTTAGCATACAAAAAAGTTGATGAATGAAACTTAAAATAAGATTGTAATGATTACATTTATAATTCTATATTGGGCAAATTTAAAATCACTTTAAAGGGACTATAAATACTTTTTTTTTGTTTTTTAATTATAAGAGATTTCTGTTGCATTGCTATAGAATAACGTCAATCAAGTCGTCTAAACAGTTGTTTAAAAAAAAAAATAACTTCTAGGCATACATGATAGTTCTGTGATGATTTTCAGCTATAGTCCTTCACAATGGATGCCTCAGAGGGAAGAAAAAAGAAACAGTGCAACACTGTTTAAATGTTGTAATTAGGGTTGCACCGATACTAGTATCGGTGCCGAACCAAGTATTTGCATGAGTACTTGTACTCGTGCAAATGCACCGATACTTAAACCGATACCTCCACTTCCTACCCATACATCATCTTGTGGCGTTTTTCAAACTGCATGTTCCCATTTCCGCTGCAGTGGAAACTTAACTAAAACTTGTTCACTACTGTTCTGCCAATACAAATTGCTGTTATTTGTATTATTGTACGTCAAAAGCCGCTACTATACACTTCGTTCAGGCAAACCCCTGAAGTACTGGGCAGTTAATAAACTGAGATTTCCAGCTCTGGATAAAATGGCCCAAAAATATATTTCTGCCACATGCTGTAGTGTGAAAAGTGAAAGACTGTTCAGCTTAGCGTCAAACGTCCTTACTGATAGCAGAAACAGTATTATAGCTGAACATGCAGAGATGCTTCTGTTCATTAAAAAGAACTTGCCACTAACTTTTACAAAATATTCAAATAGCTAGATTGCCTGTTATACTGCTAGTTCTCATCTTGAACAAGTATGTTCAAAACATACTGTACTCTGAGGACTGGGAATAAAAAGCAGCCCTGGAAAAATATGAAGACCAGTCCTATTTTCTGTTGAGTCAGAAGAATTCAAATGCCCCATTTTTATCAAAAGGGAATAACTGGGACACTCCTTTCCCAATATTTTTTCCAGAATTAAATTATATTACTTTGTATTAAATACAAATGTCAGATTGATGTTATATAGGCACCATACAACCCAATAGCATCCAGTAATCACCCCTTTAAATTGTAACTTTCCTGCCACAGCTGCTGCAGCTGTTATTTATTGTTGTCATTATTAATATATTTGATTGTAATATTTTTTATTTATAAACCTGTTCTGTGAACTTTGTGACAACAAATAAAGCTGTTTTATTATTTCAAAATGTCTTTTGAGTTACAGTTCATAATTATAAAGAAGATATCTTAATTCATTAGTCTGCATTGTGCTTGGAAAACTGTCATGATATTTAAAATGAAGTATCGGTAATTGGTATTGATGAGTATTTGAAAAAAAGTATTGGTACTTGTACTCTGTCTTAAAAAAATGGTATCGGTGCAACCCTAGTTGTAATGGAAGTCAGTTGGCCTAAAGGTTGCACTCGATCAAGAGCTTCAATAGCTCCAAGATAATAGCTCTATCAGGGCAAGGCAGAAAATCCTCCCCAAGAAAAAAATATATTTTTAAATATATGTAAATGTTACAATAAAGTCACTCTCTAAATCGTAAATATAACTAACATAAGCGTTAATGGAGTGAGCATAATATCACAAACTTACAGATACGCAAGTCACTTGATTGCCCTTCCTGGTATCTGGCATGAAGGATGCTTACTGAAAAGCATCACTACTCTACCATGTACTTCTATATATTTTGAAGTTGCAGTTGTTTGTTTTGCATTATCCTAGTATAAACTTAGAAAAGAAAAGTGTTTTTTGCCTGCTTGATACATATGCAGAACAGACTTTTAAAGCTGCAAGGTCTTTGTCAAGCATTATATAAAATTTGACTCTTCAATTTACACAATAAAAGTGTATCGATGCATGTTTTAATAAATGCTGCAAGGATGTGCATGTCCCAAAGCATAGTTGTTACTAATATTTCTATGGCACATTTATTTTCCATTTCAAGTAAATTTTTACATCCATCTTAAAGCCCTTACATTGCCCAAATATTTTTTTTACATATATGCGTTTGTGTATATATATATATATATATATATATATATATATATATATATATATATATATATATATATATATATATTGTGTATAAAGAGAATTCCAATATTAAATAGAGGCGCTCAACTATGGGAAAAATATTACGAATTCCTCTTTCACTAAATGTACATATGAAATTACATATATAACCATAAGACAATGAGAGGTTGAAGCTTGTATCAGGATGCCAATCTTCACAAAAGTTCAGTAAAGTAAGTTGTTACTGCTTACCAGCTGTTACCTCAATCTTATGAGGTAAGATGTGAGCCCGGTTTAAAGATGGAACACTGTATGTTACTTAACAGATGTTAATCCGAGAGTAGTCCTCTTTCTGGAACTGTCAAACTTGTTCAAATGTAGATCCTGGACTCTCTTCAGTGAGATATGAGGATTCTGGACTCTCTTTGTTAACAACAAGAGTGGATGCCCCATAGGATGACATTATTAGTCCCAGCTAAGACTACTCCCGTGGGGCACCGAGTAGTAACACTGCGAGGTGATTCTCCCGCTGTGCAGCGTATTACAGCGGAGCTGTTGTTCAGTTACATTCCCTGCTAAGAGGTATACAACGGCGTAGAGGGGAACCCCGCCATCGCCGGCCCAGACAACTTACGAGCCTCACTGTCTGCAGAGGCACATCAGGCCTGCAGGAGTCAAATGAGCTAGCACAGCGGGAGAATCACCTTGCAGTGTTACTACTTGGTGCCCCACGGGAGTAGTCTTAGCTGGGACTAATAGTGTCATCCTATGGGGCATCCACTCTTGTTGTTGGCTTGGCTGTAAGGAGAGGCCAGTACATTTCAAGCCTAGAACACCAGTGGACTCCTGTGCCTTGAAAGGTGCTGGTGAGAAGGAGGAGATAGAAAGTTCATCCATCCGAAGGCACAGAGGGGATACTACATTCCTACCACCATAGAAAGAAAATATACGGAGACGGATTACAGTCTACAGCCTCTTTAACAAAGAGAGTCCAGAATCATCATATCTCACTGAAGAGAGTCCAGGATCTACATTTGAACAAGTTTGACAGTTCCAGAAAGAGGACTACTCTCGGATTAACATCTGGAAAGCAACATACAGTGTTCCATCTTTAAACCGGGCTCACATCATACCTCATAAGATTGAGGTAACAGCTGGTAAGCAGTAACAACTTACTTTACTGAACGTTTGTGAAGATTGGCATCCTGATACAAGCTTCAACCTCTCATTGTCTTATGGTTATATATGTCATTTCATATGTACATTTAGTGAAACAGGAATTCGTAATATTTTTTCCCATAGTTGAGCGCCTCTATTTAATATTGGAATTCTCTTTATACACAATTCTTTACAGAGTCAGGGGTACTCTGTTTCAGTATTGAGGCAGCACACTATCCTTCACCTTAATTTGATATACATCTTTTTTTTCATTCCAGTAAACCTACAATTATTGATAATTTAAAGTACACTTTTCAATACAAAAATAGGATTTAATTCATGGATATAATAAGAAATTATTATTAGATCCAAGATTTAGCGCTGGTGACCCTTTTTTCAATATATATATATATGTGTGTGTGTATTCTTTCTTTCATGTAATTGGCAAGAGTCCATGAGCTAGTAACGTATGGGATATACAATCCTACCAGGAGGGGCAAAGTTTCCCAAACCTCAAAATGCCTATAAATACACCCTTCACCACACCCACAATTCAGTTTTACAAACTTTGCCTCCTATGGAGGTGGTGTAGCAAGTTTGTGCTAAGATTTCTATGTTGACATGCGTTTCTCAGTATTTTGAAGCCTGATTCCTCTCATAGTACAGCGAATGTCAGAGGGAGGCGAAGGGAGTATAACCTATTGAATGCAATGGTTTTCCTAACCGGGGTCTATTTCATAGGTTCTCTGTTATCGGTCGTAGAGATTCATCTCCTACCTCCCTTTTCAGATCGACGATATACTCTCATATACCATTACCTCTACTGATAACTGTTTCAGTACTGGTTTGGCTATCTGCTATATGTGGATGGATGGCTTTCGGTAAGTATGTTTTTTATTACTTAAGACAACCCAGCTATGGTTTGGCACTTTATGCATTTATATAAATTTCTAAATATATATATTGTACTTAGATTTGCCATGAGTCAGGTTCATGTATTTCCTTGTGCAGACTGTCAGTTTCATATTTGGGGAAAATAAACATATTAAGAAATATTTTTTCTTACCTGGGGTTTTAGTCTTTTTTTTCTGATTGACTAAATTTTTTTCTTGCAAATTGCGGGCAGTACTAGGCCCGCGGGTGCGTCAAACGCTAGACTTTATTGCGTCATTCTTAGCGCGAGAATTTTTTGGCGCGAAAGTACGTCCGTTGACGCAAGTTCGTCATTTCTGGCATCGTAGTTGACGCAGAGTCCTTACACAGAGTTTCGACGTTAGTGACTCAAGTGTGTCCTTTCCGGATGTTGTTGGCGCCAAAAAAAATTTCAGTTACGTTGTGCGTCATACTTGGCGCCAAACTTTATCATTTATTTAATACCCCATTGCTGTTTGCCTCTTGCCTTTTTCTATGTCAGAGGGCTATGCTATTAACCTTTTTTTTCCCATTCCTGAAACTGTCCTATAAGGAAATTGATAATTTTGCTTTATATGTTGTTTTTTCTTTTACATTTTGCAAGATGTCTCAATTTGATCCTGCCTCAGAAGTATCTGTTGGAACTTTGCTGCCTGACATCGGTTCTACCAAAGCTAAGTGCATTTGTAAGATTGTGTAAATTATATCTCTGAATGTCATTTGTAATAGTTGTCATGATAAACTTTTACATGCAGAGAATGTATCCATCAGTAATAGTACATTGCCATTTGTAGTTCCTTCAACTTCTAATGTATATGATATACCTATGAATTTTAAAGAATTTATTACTGATTCTATTCAGAAGGCTTTGTCTGCATTTCCGCCTTCTAATAAACGTAAAAGGTCTTTTAAAACTTCTATTAAAGTTGATGAAATTTCAAATGACCGACAACTTAATGATTTATCTTCCTCTGATGAGGATCTATCTGATTCAGAAGATCCTTCCTCAGATATTGACACTGACAAATCTACTTATTTATTTAAAATAGAATATATCCGTTCTTTATTAAAAGAAGTGAAGGAAAGGAAGCCAGTCCTCTTTACATTAAGACTAGTAAACGTTTAAATGCTGTTTTTAAATTTCCTGTGGTTACTCCAGAGGTTTTTCCTATTCCTGATGCTATTTCTGATATGATTTGTAAGGAATGGGATAAGCCAGGTACTTCTTTTATTCCTTCTTCAAGGTTTAAAAAATTGTATCCTTTACCAGCAATTTCTAATTTCTATAGAGTTTTGGGAAAAGGTCCCCAAAGTTGATGGGGCTATTTCCACTCTTGCTAAACGTACCACTATTCCTATGGAAGATAGTACTTCCTTTAAGGATCCTTTAGATAGGAAGCTTGAATCTTATCTAAGAAAAGCCTATTTATATTCAGGTCATCTTGCGGCTGCATCAACTTTTTGGTTGGAAAATTTAGCGCAACAAGAATTGGATTCTGACACATCTAGCATTGTTCGCTTACTGCAATATGCTAATCATTTTATTTGTGATGCCATTTTTGATATTCTCAAAATTGATGTTAGATCCATGTCTTTAGCTATTTTAGCTAGAAGAGCCTTGTGGCTTAAATCTTGGAATGCTGATATGACATCAAAGTCTAGATTGCTATCTCTTTCTTTCCAAGGTAATAATTGATTTGGTTCTCAGTTGGATTCTATTATTTCAACTGTTACTAGGGGAAAGTGAGTTTTTCTGCCTCAGGATAAAAAAAACCTAAGGGTAAATCTAATTCTTCTGTTTTCTTTCCTTTCGTCAGAATAAGGAACAAAAATCTAATCCTTCCCTCAAGGAGTCTGTTTCCAATTGGAAACCTTCCTCAAATTGGAATAAATCCAAGTCATTCAAGAAACCAAAGTCAGCCCCTAAATCCGCATGAAGGTGCGGCCCTCATTCCAGCTCATCTGGTAGGGGGCAGATTAAGGTTTTTCAAGGATGTTTGGAGAAATTCTGTCCAAAATCAATGGATTCAGAGCATTGTCTCTCAAGGATATTGAATAGGATTCAGAGTAAGACCTCCTGTGAGAAGATTTTTTCTCTCACGCATCCCAGCAAATCCAGTAAAAGCTCAGGCTTTCCTGAAGTGTGTTTTCAGACCTGGAGTTTTAAGGGGTAATCATACCGGTTCCTTTTCAGGAACAAGGTCTGGGGTTTTATTTAAATCTATTCATTGTCCCAAAGAAGGAAAATTAATTCAGACCAGTTCTGGATCTGAAAATTTTGAATTTTTATGTAAGAGTACCGACTTTCAAAATGGTGACTATAAGGACGATTCTGCCTTTTGTTCAGCAAGAACATTATATGTCTACAATAGACTTGCAGGATGTTTCACAGAAAGATTGCTAAACTTCCTGATATTCAATGTTTTGTACAGGCTGTAGTTAGTATTAAGCCTGTCATTAAATCCATTTCTCCTCCTTGGAGTCTTAATTTGGTTTTGTAGGCATTACAGGCTCCTCCATTTGCGCCTATGCATTCTTTGGACATTAAACTACTTTCTTGGAAAGTGTTGTTCCTTTTGACTATCTCTTCAGCTAGAAGAGTTTCTGAGCTTTCTGCTCTTTCTTGTGAATCTCCTTTTCTGATTTTTCATCAGGATAAGGCGGTTTTTGCGGACTTCATTTCAATTTTTACCTAAAGTTGTGAATTCTAACATTAGTAGAGAAATTGTTGTCCCTTATGTCCTAATCCTAAGAATTCTTTGGAAAGATCCTTACATTCTTTGGATGTGGTAAGAGCGTTGAAATATTATGTTGAAGCTATAAAAGATTTCAGGAATTTATGTTATTTGTTATGTTTTCTGGTCCTAGGAAAGGTCAGAAGACTTCTGCTATTTCCTTGGCTTCTTGGTTAAAGCTTTTGATTCATCAAGCTTATTTGGAGTTGGGTATGACTCCGCCTCAGAGAATTACAGCTTATTCTACCAGATCAGTCTCCACTTCGTGGGCTTTTAAGAATGAAGCTTCAGTTGATCAGATTTGCAAAGCAGCAACTTGGTCTTCTTTGCAGACATTTACTAAATTCTACTGTTTTGATGTATTTGCTTCTTCAGAAGCAGTTTTTGGTAGAAAAGTTCTTCAGGCAGCTGTTTCAGTTTAATTCTTCTGCTGATGTTTTAAGTTTTTCTTGTCATTAAAGAATTAACTTATGATTTGGGTTGTGGATTATTTTTTCAGCGTAAAATGGCTGTATTTTATTTTTTATCCCTCCCTCTCTAGTGACTCTTGCGTGGAGTTCCACATCCTGGGTATTTGATATCCCATACGTCACTAGCTCATGGACTCTTGCCAATTACATGAAAGAAAATAATTTATGTAAGAACTTGCCTGTTAAATTAATTTCTTTCATATTGGCAAGAGTCCATGAGGCCCACCCTTTTTAGGATTATGATTTTATGTATAAAGCACAATTATTCCAAATTCCTTTGATGCTTTTTACTCCTTTTTTTATCACCCCACTACTTGGCTATTCGGGGTGTGGGTGGGGGGTGTATTTATAGGCATTTTGAGGTTTGGGAAACTTTGTCCCTCCTGGTAGGATTGTATATCCCATACGTAACTAGCTCATGGACTCTTGCCAATATGAAAGAAATGAATTTATCAGGTAAATTCTTACGTAAATTATGTTTTCCTCTAAGCTACTCATATGAGAAATCTTCAACTGTCTTACTGACTTTTCTTCAACTGCCTGCTTGATCCTCTATGGTCTGGCTTTTGTTCACAATGATCAACTGAAACAGCACTAAAGATTTGCATAGATGTAGGTTGTTGTACCAAGGTGCGCAAACATGAGGTTCAATAATAATGACAAATTAAGTTAGCACTCTGAATCTCTCTAAAATTTTGCATAACCCGTTTTATCTGTCAAAGGTGCCAAAATGCACCAAAATTGTTTACAGTGTTGCCTAGCAATAATTACTTTATTTCAGCCAAAACTCTTATGGGTAAACCATTCTAATTGTTATTGATCATCACTAACCAATTAAATGATCTTTGTCTATGGCTGTCTGAAATACAGCAACATTTGCATCATTAAATAATACACAGATTGACTCAGAAGCAGAAAACATGACGTGGCTTCGATACTTAGAAGCAGGGTCTTAACACACACACTGTCTGTCTTGTTACCTGGTCTACGGTTTATTATTAATTGTATTACTTGGAATTATGTTATAGCAGCGTTCTTTCTTTGATGGAACAAAAAAAGCTTACTATGATTTAAGCCATATATTGGGAAAATGTATTTCAAATTTGAGGATCCACCTACTTTTTGCAACTTAAAGAACCTTAGCAATGGTGTATTAATCTGTAAAGGAAAAAATCCAGACCGTTACGGACAGATATAAAATTCTATCTATAGAAATGGCTCCAGTACATGTGTGAAACCAGCGTGTTTTACCTGGTATCTAAGCCTCTGCAGACTGCCCCCTTATTTTAGTTCTTTTGACAGCCATGCATTTTAGCCAATCGTTGCAAACTCATAATTAACTCAACAGGAGTGAGCACAAAGTTATCTATATGGCACATAGTAACTAGCTGTGAAAAACTGTCAAAATGCACTGAGATAAGAGGCAGTCTTCAAGGGCTTACAAATTAGCATATGCACCTATCTAGGTTTAGCTTTTAACAAAGCAAATTTGATGATTAAAAGTAAATCATGAAAGTTTAATTTTGACTAGACTGTCCCTTTTTACATCTAAAGATTCTTAAGCTGAAGATCTTTTTAATTTTAAAAGTGCAAAGTATATTTAAATTTGCATGCTTCAACATTCCAGGCTGAATTTGAAAGCAACTCAAAACTTCTAAAAGTAAAGGAAGAGCAACTTGACGATTTAAAGAAACATGCAGAGGACTTGCAGAAGAAAGTCAGAAATATGGATCTCTCTATTTCTGTGGTAATGTCTGAAAATTGATTAGAGTCTAGAGAGAATAAGCGTGTTATCCATACTCTAGTTTGTTTTAAAACTGCATATTGTTTTTTTTACTTATTTTTAAGGGTGGTAGTGAGAAATTATGTGAAGAAATCTTTCAAATAAAACAATCTTTTAGTGATGCTGAAAATGTTACCCTTGATGCCAAAAAAGAGTCTGCATTCCTTCGGAGTGAAAATCTGCAACTGAAGGAGAAAATGGTTAGTATGTAATTGTGGTGGTTAATTTATTTTGTTGTATTGTATAAATGTTAACTTGATCCTTTCTCCCCCCCCCCTATGCTAAGCATATAAATACTGACAGCAAATTTACCAATATATCTGATATCTAATCTTTTAAAGTTTCTTGGTTGGTTTTGTATTTTGTATCAATGTTTCTTTAAAAAAAAAATTGTCTAGTGTAACCCAGAGCAAATTTGACCCTTTATTTTGTTTGAACCTATGACACTTTAAGTACTTCACTGCTTTTAATAGAATGCTATAAAACATTTTAAACTTTAGAGTAGGGATAGACCGATAAATCGGAGCCGTCGATATTTGGATTTTCTTTTTTAAATATCGGTATCGGACAGAAACTTACCGATATGGAGCAAATCAAAAGAAATTTAGCTGTGTGTACTTCAGGGAAACTATATAGTTTTAAGTGACACAAATTATCTATAGCACATATAAGCTGGACATAGCATATAATAATAGCACTGATAAGAGTCCAAGCCCAGGTGTTCCTGGGAGCTCAGTTACCAACTACCATACCACCAATGTCAGGCCTGTAGATGGACTTGCATAAACAAACATATATGATTTGTGAAATGGGAAATGTGATTTTTAAGTGGCACTTAAAGCTACATAGTTTCCCTGAAGTACACAGAGCTAAATTACTTTTGATTTGCTCATAGGGGTCAGCAATACATAAAATCAATCTGCTTGCTATTTGCTGTCACAAATGGAACATTATTTGTTGCATTCTGATACATTTTACACATTTGCAAAATATTTCACTAAAGCTACTATATTTGACAATTTTTTTATTTAAATATTTTTATTTTCCCCTTTCATGGGCATAGAAAAAAAAACATTTAAAAAAAAAATGATAGTTCAGGCACATCGATTAAATGTCCACAACAATAAACCTTGAGTAGAAAGCTATGCAGTATAGGAGACTAGTATCAATATTCTCTAGCAATGGATAATTAGGTGGTATTTGCAATCCAGTAAATATATGAGCATATTAAAAATTAAAGCAAATACATCTAGCACTGGTATTCCAGCATGTCCTTTCTTTCTCTGTCAATTGGCAGTATATATTTATATATTTTTTACTTTACTTGTAACCCTCATCTTTAAAGTGTACCAAGTGAGTGTTTTTTTTTTTTAGTGAAGTGGCAGCAATATCTGAAAAAAACAGAAGCTGTTTATTAGGAGAACTTGCTGAAATGTTATGCTTTCTACACTGTTTTTCTACTTAACTGGGAGTATTGAAGAAATCTTGTAGTGTCTAGCTTTGTAGTAGTATAATTTTATATCAGTGTGCAGTTTAAAAAGGATTTATGCCATTTTTCTATGTTTTTGGAAGCAATTTCTAGGGACATGAAACCCAAAAAATTTCTTTCATGATTCAGATAGAGAATACAATTTTAAAGAACTTTCCAATTTACATATATTATTTAATTAGCTTCATTCTCTTGTTATCCTTTCCTAAAATGTTTATCTAGGTAAGCTCAGGAGCAGCCAAAAACCTAGCTTCTAGCTGCTGATTGGTGACTGCATAAATATACTGATTGTCATTGGTTCACCTATGTGTTCAGTTAGAAACAGTAGTGCATTGCTGCTCCTTCGACAACTGATACCAAGAGAATGAAACAAATTACATAATAGAAGTAAATTAGAAAGTTGTTTAAAATTGTATTCTCTATCAGAATAATGAGAGAAAATGTTTGGGTTTCATGTCCCTTTAATAAGTTAATTTTTAAGCACTTTATTTTTCCCAGTTGTTTACTTTTTAATGTTTAAAATTTTGATAAGCAGGTTCAGTTTTTATACCAGATTTGTGTAGAAATTTAAGTTGATATTTCAAAACTTTAAATGTACAGAATATTGGCCCTTTATCAGCCTGAAAGGTGGTCCAATAATCGGAATTGGCCCTGAACAACGATATCGGTCTATCCCTACTTTAGAGTTGCCAAACTTGCCATCCTAATTTAAATGTTTATTGGGGGCTCACATTAGTCAGCGAAAATCAAGAAAATCCCTGGGTTTAAGATTTTGTATTTGCAGCAGTCGGTCCTCTCTTTCCCCATCCAATATTGTATGCTGTAAATCTCTTACTCACAAATCAAATTGTTTTTATTTTATTCTCAAGGTTGTGTAGAGTTGCAGAGATTTCAAAAGTGGGAATCTTTTAAACTGTGGAATTTCCTTATTTTTATTTGTTTGCCTGATATTTAAACACAAAAAAAAATTATTAAAGAAAGAAAACATAATAAATTCCAATCAAGGTGTTCAAATATCTGGTGACTCTTATGTGACCTGTTGTGTGTTGGTTGTTTTTTGAAGTTTAGATAATTTCACTATAAAACAAAATACATTTTATTTGGCCATTTTCTATTTAATTAAAATTGTAGATAATACATTTAGTCATTAGGTGGATCCTGTCCAACTGAAATGTATTTACAATGCATAAAATAACATTCTTGAATATTATTTAGTTTTGCTAACAATGGACTAAGACAACATCGTAGGCTTATATTTAGTAGCATAAATTCTGCCTAGTTGCAGTAACTAGTATAGACCTCTAGTGAAAAAGAAAATTGATCTGCATGATATTAATTTGTCTTAAATGTCATGCAGTAGTGCTTTAGTAATAGCCTGACAAAAAAGTCAGGAAAATTGCTACCCATCACAAATGTTACTTCGTTTTAAAATTGTTACTGATTTTGTCTGTCCAGATGGAACTTTCAGTACGCTTTGAGCAAATGGAAAAAGATCTATCAATCTACGAAAAGCAGTTGGAAAGTGAAAAGGCAAAATATAAGAGCATGCAGACAGATCTACAAAAAGAATTGCAATATGCTTTCAGTGAGATTAACCAACTGAATGGCCTTATGGTTGGAAGGGTTCCTCAAGGTAAATGTAATATGTTACTTTATTTTTCACTCCACATTTTTGAAAGTTACTCCTTAAAAATATACTAAAAGTTCAAAGTGTAAAATACAGAAATTAAAAACCTCTAATAAAAGCAAAATTATTAAAGGGACAGTCTACAATAGAATTGTTATTGTTTTAAAAGATACATAATCCCTTTATTACCCATTCCCCAGTTTTGCATAACCAACACAGTTGTTATATACTTTTCACCTCTGTGATTACCTTGTACCTAATAACCTTCTGACAGCCCCCTGATCACATTACTATTTATTTTCTATTGACTTGCATTTAGCATTGTTTTGTGCTAAATCTTAAATAACTTTCTGTGCCTGAACACTGTGTTATCTATATGGCCCACATGAACTATCAAGTTTTTTGTTGTGAAAAGCAATTTAAAAAGCATGTGATTAGAGGCAACCCTCAAGGGCTTAGAAATTAGCATACGAGTCTACCTAGGTTTAGTTTCAACTAAGAATACCAAGAGAAAAAAGCAAATTTGATCAAAGTAAATTGGAAAATTGATTAAAATTACGTCCTATGTGAATAATGAAAGTTTAATTTTGACTAGACTGTCCCTTTTAAAAGCGTCTTTTTATTTTGTTTTATTTTTTTATGTGTATTATGTTTAGATTTGCTTTCACGTGTGGAACTAGATAAGAAGATTGTGGATTACTCTAAACAACTGGAAAAAGCACTAGAAGACAAAAATAATTTAGAGAAAGAGGTGAGTGAATTGCTTATTCGAATACAAATCCTTGCCTTGTGAAGTTGAATGTTTAAAAAAACAGGGGTTTTTTTTTGGGGGGTGGGGGGTAAGTTTATAGGAGTTTTGTATGTGGTCTGTGTGTTTAATTGTTTGTATGTAAATACATTTTAACCTTTTTATTACTTATCAGTCTCTTAGGATATACCATATTTTAATGTATGTGTGTGTGTGTGTACATATGTGTATTTTATTCATTTTGTTTGTGATATGTAAATCATTTATAAAGCATCTACATAATCCACAGCACTGTGATAAGTACAATTTCTCTTGTAAGATGTATCGAGTCCATGGATTCATCCATACTTGTGGGATATTCTTCCCTACAGGAAGTGGCAAAGAGAGCACCCACAGCAGAGCTGTCTATATAGCTCCTCTCTTAGCTCCACCCCCCCCAGTAATTCTCTTTGCCTACTCTAAGTACTAGGAAGGGTAAAGTGAGTGTGGTGACATAAATGTTAGTTTTTATTTTCTCAAGCAAGTTCTCTAGCAATGATGTAGCTAACCAAAATAATCCGATGGGCGGAGGATCACTCTTGCCATCTCTCAGCAATCCATATCCCAGGAGTAGAGAACTGGGAGGCGGATTTCCTAATTGGTCAGACTTTTCATCTGGGGGAGTGGGAGCTCCATCCGGAGGTATTTGCCCAGCTGACCCAGCTATGGGGCACACCAGAATTGGATCTGATGGCGTCCCGACAGAATGCCAAACTTCCTCGTTACAGGTCCAAGTCCCGGGATCTCCAGGTGGTACTGATAGATGCTCTAGCAGTGCCCTGGTCCTTCAATCTGGCCTATGTATTTCCACCGTTTCCTCTCCTCCCACGTCTGGTTGCCAGAATCGAGCAAGAGAGGGATTCAGTGATTCTGATAGCACCTGCGTGGCCACGCAGGACTTGGTATGCAGACCTAGTGGACATGTCATCGGTTCCACCGTGGTCTCTGCCAATGAGGCAGGACCTTCTAATCCAAGGTTCATTCTCGCATCCAAATCTAATTTCTCTGCGTCTGACTGCTTGGAGATTGAACGCCTGATTCTATCAAAGCGTGGTTTCTCTGAGTCGTTCATTGATACCCTGATTCAAGCTAGAAAGCCTGTCACCAGGAAGATTTATCATAAGATTTGGCGCAAATATTTTTATTGGTGTGAATCCAAGGGTTACTCATGGAGTAAGATTAGGATTCCTAGAATATTGTCTTTTCTCCAAGAAGGATTGGAGAAGGGATTATCAGCTAGTTCGTTAAAAGGACAAATATCTGCTTTGTCTATTCTTTTACACAAACGTCTGGCAGATGTCCCAGACGTTCAAGCATTTAGTCAGACCTTGGTCAGGATCAAGCCTGTATTTAAACCTGTTGCTCCACCATGGGGCCTAAACTTAGTTCTTAAAGTTCTTCAAGGGGTTCCGTTTGAACCTATGCATTCCATAGATATTAAGCTTCTATCTTGGAAAGTTTTGCTTTTAGTAGCTATCTCTTCGGCTCGAAGAGTTTCTGAGTTATCTGCTTTACAGTGTGACTCACCTTACCTTGTTTTCCATGCAGATAAGGTGGTTTTGCGTACCAAACCTGGGTTTCTTCCTAAGGTTGTTTCTAATAGGAATATCAATCAGGAGATTGTTGTTCCTTCACTGTGTCCTAATCCTTCATCAAAGAAGAAACGTCTTGCACAAGATTTCCATCAAACATCTTCATTGTTTGTTGTTTATTCTGGTAAACGGAGAGGTCAAAAGGCTACAGCTACCTCTCTTTCCTTTTGGCTGAAAACCATCATCCGTTTGGCTTATGAGACTGCTGGCCAGCAGCCTCCTGAAAGAATTACTGCTCATTCTACTAGAGCAGTGGCTTCCACATGGGCTTTTAAAAATGAGGCTTCTGTTGAACAGATTTGTAAGGCGGCGACTTGGTCTTCGCTTCATACTTTTTCCAAATTTTACAAATTCGATACTTTTACTTCTTCGGAGGCTATTTTTGGGAGAGAGGTTCTACAAGCAGTGGTGCCTTCTGTTTAAGGTCCCTGTCTTGTCCCTCCCTTCATCCGTGTCCTAAAGCTTTGGTATTGGTATCCCACAAGTATGGATGAATCCGTGGACTCGATACATCTTACAAGAGAAAACATAATTTATGCTTACCTGATAAATTTATTTCTCTTGTGATGTATCGAGTCCACGGCCCGCCCTGTTTATTAAGACAGGCAATATATTTTTATTTAAAAAAAACTTCAGTCGCCACTGCACCCTATAGTTTCTCATTTTTCTTCCTAGCCTTCGGTCGAATGACGGGGGTGGAGCTAAGGGAGGAGCTATATAGACAGCTCTGCTGTGGGTGCTCTCTTTGCCACTTCCTGTAGGGAAGGAGAATATCCCACAAGTATGGATGAATCCGTGGACTCGATACATCACAAGAGAAATAAATTTATCAGGTAAGCATAAATTATGTTTTTTATCCGCACAAGTTAACTTATGTGGTCAAGCTGTAAAGTGTTAGAGAACCATTCCCATGCGTAATAATATATAAATGATGACATTTTTACTTGTATGGGGTTGTGAGATTACATACTAAATTACGTAAGGTACTCTACTTAGAGAGTATAGTTCTTAAGTGAGTTTGTAGACTACGCATGAAACTGATATTTTAAATCAAGATTTTGTATTCTGTGTAAAGAATGCCATATATGTGCAGTACCACATGTCCTGTAAGTGCAATGAAGTAATAAAAAAGTAGGAGAGGAACTAAAAGTAATGCAACAGTAAAGAGTCTTTTAGAGGCATTCATGATGGATTCAAGTAAATGCAAGATGAACGGTTGAGCTAGGCCCAGCAAAGAGTTGCAGTAATCAAAGCAGGATGTGAGTGATCATGAGAGTTTAAAGTGATGGTGTTGTCAATGGTATTCATCCACAATCCCCACTTTTCAACTTTTTAATTACTCTTTAAATGTAGTATTTGTTTACAAGATTTTTATCCTTTTAGATAAGACATCTAGGAAGAGATCATTGAAAAATAGCTTTTTGGCACAAGCAAATAACATGTGATAAGTCAGGTCCTGAGAGTTGTTTTGACTTTCTGCATTCAAACCTCCACATGCTTTTGATCAGGGAAAAATGCTCTCTACCCCTAATAAAGGGAGGGAACCTTAGGGCCCCAACCGAGTAGTAAAGAGGCAGAGGATGCCTCATAGAAGGAACACTAAATGGAGAGAACCATAAAAGTGGTTGCTTATCCTATATCTGAGTATAACCAGTTCTTTAATTACACAAATACAACAGTCTATTTTGCTATTTATGCCACTTTATGAATGTTTTTTTTTTTTTCATACATAGAGACTTAAGTTATTGTGAGAGTTTTGTTACCGTCACAATAGTAGGTATTCCTATTGGTTGCTTAAATTGGCACTGATGGCTACTGTAAATTGTGACCACTCACATTTCAGGTTCATGAAGTTTCTGAAGAACTGGGTTTACTAAAGGCTGAGCGAGAACAATCTGCAATTGTAATGAGCAGCCAAGAATATAAGCTGCAGGAACAATCCAAGCAAATTGATAAGTTGACAGAGGATGTGGCACACTACGAGTCACAATTGCTTCAAACTGAAGAACAACACCTTGAACTTAAAAAAATGCATGAAGAGTTGCAGGAAAAATGTTTATTTGCAAACAAAGACATTTCTGAAAAACAAAACGAAGCTGAACAACTGACCAAAGAAGCAGAACAACTCAAAGGATTTGTGGAGATGTTAGAAGGGAAGGTAAGTAATGCAATTAACTTAAATTTAGTTATGATTCTCTTGAAATGCTTTTCATATACTATTGTGTTTGTGTATTTATTTTTCTGCTCTTAAAGCTGTCCTCCAAAACTCAAGAAGCTGAAGATCTTCAAGAGCAAGCTGCCAAACTCCTTCAGTTGCAAAATGAAAAAGAGGAACTTGAAGTTGCCCATCAAACACTTCTTCATGACATGGAAGAGCTGAAGGGCAATTTCAAGGGAATGCAGATTTCACTAGATAACCAGCAAATGGAAAAACAAGAGTTTGTTCAAAAACTTCAGGAGTTAAAAAATGAGATGAGTGAGTTAGTCATGGAAAAGGAAACACTTCAGCAGAAGATGGAAGACATTGAAGCTGAACGGGATAGCCTAAAGCAAGATCTAAATGAAAATATTGAACTGGTAACTAACCGTGTTATACTAAGCTAATTTTCTACTAGGTGTAACAAAATCATTACAGGCATAAGTGCTGATACCCATTTCTTAAATGTAAGGGCTTTAAAAAAATAAAATTAAAAAAAAAAGATTGCGTCTGAGAGAGGACTATTTAAAATGTATTTACAGATTTTTATAAACCAGATATTCCTGTACTGATTTCCTTTTTGTTTGTAAAGCATGTCTCTATCAATAAACTGAGCATTGGAAGTTCAGCTTATTAGCCAGGGAGCTGTTAGGACTTATGGTCCAGTTGTACAGAGACATACACTTTTTTAGCTTTAAACTGCAAAATAGTCATTTTTAGAATTGGAAATCCCTTTTTAACTTTACATTGATCTCAGAATGTACAATTTTGTTTTCCCTAGCACATCCTATAGTCTTGAAACTGTTTTGTACCCATCTTCAAAAATGTTTGTTTTTGAGTTGCTGGGTTTTTTATGTTTTTCTTTTCTTTAGTCAATTGAAACTCAAGAGGAGCTGAGAACTGCACAGGAAGAACTTAAACAGCAGAAACAGATTGTTAAAGACCTAAAAAAACAAATTGAGGAATATGCAGAAAGCACTTCACTAGAGACGGACTATCAAGGCATTTTGCAAGAAAAGGTTGGAGGGGGAAAAAAATTGGGCTATAAATGTTTGTGAGTGTTTGTTTTGTGTTTTTTATTTGTTGTTCGTTTTCTCTTTCTCTCTCGCACGTAACTTTTCCATTCTGGTCGTTTAATATTAAACTGCAAATACAACATGTTTATTATGATCATAGTCAAATATTGGAAGTTATTTTGTATTTCCAAAGTTATTTGCTTTTGGGCTCATAACACCTGCATATTTTTCATGATTTATGAAGTACACTAAAAGATTAGTTTTCCTTAAATTAACCAGTAGCATGAATAAGGGTATTTATTAGGCATTGGCATTCAGACTATTCGGGAACAAACGAATGCCAAATATGGCGTTTGCCACTGGCATCGCTCAGTAAATAGACAAATAGCTATATTCAACATTAGTTTGCTTCCTAATAGTTGAAATACCGTGCCTAGCATTTACCTTTTTCCATTTTTTACATATTTAAAATGTATTCTGAACATTGACTATAAAATATATTAACTTATGTTTTATAGGGGACTCTTCAAAATAAATTGCAAGAAAGTGAAACAATGTGCCAGAAACTTGAGGATGAGCTAAACGAGCTTAAAAGGGTTAATCAAAACTTGATAACAGAAATTGATTGCCTTCATGAAAGCTTGAAAACAGCCCAGGTGACACTAGAAAACGTAGAAGAGGAGAAACATGATGTTTCACAAAAACGTTGCCACCTAGAGGAGCAGTTGAGAACTGTATCCCATGAAAGAGATGAAGTAAAAAATGAAATTGACAAACTCAAGGAACTTGAAAAGACTGTTAGAGAGGTGTGTTGGGTTCCATGTTTTATATTTGCATTAAAAAGTCCCAAATATTTGTTTTCTATTTCTAATTGAATTCGAATATATCTTCTAGCGCCCTCTAGAAAATAATTTGTATGTTGAAAGAAACCAGTTGCATGATGATGTCATAGTTAAGCAACTAGAAGAAAAATTATTGGAAGCTCTAAAGGAGAAAGATGAACTGCAGGAAATCATAGGAAGTCTAAAAGAAGAGCGTAACCAACTGAGATTTGATCTGCAAGAAAATATTGAAATGGTGAGCCACAAGTCCACAATTGCCCTCCAAATGTTATGGATAAATTGTATGTTGGTGAGGCAAAGGGCTGATTTTAGTATCCTTGAGAATGGTTTCTCACTTGCAATTTACTGTGCCTTTTAAAGGGACAGTAAAGTCAAAATGTAATTTTTATGGTTCAAGATAGAGCATGTAATTTTAAACAACTTTCTAATTTACTTTTAGGGTTTAATTTAACTTTAACAAAACAAAAAATAACCATTTATTCATTTATGTAAACCTATAACTTAGTATTGTCAAAGCTGCATATAGTTTGCTCTTCCATGTTTTGTTTTTTTCTTCTTCTTTACATTGTGCCTTATTACTGAAAAGTGTGTGAAATTCTTAGTGTTCACAGGGACCTGCTTCTTTATTGCGATTTGTTTTAATTACTATATTTTTTTTATTTTCTTAAAGTCCATTGAAACTCAGGATGAATTACGATGTGCTCTAGAGGAGTTGAAAAAGAAACCACTGTTGGATAACATGAATGACCAAGTACAAAAGGATCAAACTAGAATCCTAACAGAATTGGAATATAAAGTAAGTTGTGTATACAATGTTGTTCTTCATGAAACATTTCACGCACTAATATAAAATACAGTTTTCTAAATGAGGAAACACTCCGTTTCCTTCAAGATCTTACATTAGGAAGTACAATTCTTCAAATTTATTTGATGCCATTATTTAAAGGGATGTTAAACAGTGATTAATGTTTTTAATAAAAACGCACTAAGCTGTGTCTCTTTTATACTTAATATAAATCATTGAAATATGTATTATTCATCAATTTCTTTTTCATTCTTTTTTTTCCCCCTACATTTGTTCAGTGCCATTTACTTCCTTTCGCAGCCTTACAAGGAGGAGGGGGGACTCTGCAGGAAAGCTTATCTTAGCCTGTCGTCAAAAAACTTCTAGGCTGGTTACTATTAAAGAACCAGTAAACGCAGCAAATAACCAAAACCAGAATAAATGTACAATCGCATAGCTGATTAAATCCAATCACATAGCTGATTAAATGCATAATGTATATGAGTACTCAAATGAAAAACATTGAATGTAAAATTAAGAGAGAAACTTTCTTTCTCCAACATAGGTGTGTCCGGTCCACGGCGTCATCCTTACTTGTGGGATATTCTCTTCCCCAACAGGAAATGGCAAAGAGCCCAGCAAAGCTGGTCACATGATCCCTCCTAGGCTCCGCCTACCCCAGTCATTCTCTTTGCCGTTGTACAGGCAACATCTCCACGGAGATGGCTTAGAGTTTTTTAGTGTTTAACTGTAGTTTTTTTTATTCAATCAAGAGTTTGTTATTTTAAAATAGTGCTGGTATGTACTATTTACTCTGAAACAGAAAAGAGATGAAGATTTCTGTTTGTAAGAGGAAAATGATTTTAGCAACCGTTACTAAAATCCATGGCTGTTCCACACAGGACTGTTGAGAGGAATTAACTTCAGTTGGGGGAACAGTGAGCAGTCTTTTGCTGCTTGAGGTATGACACATTCTAACAAGACGATGTAATGCTGGAAGCTGTCATTTTCCCTATGGGATCCGGTAAGCCATTTTTATTCAGACAGTAAATAAGGGCTTCACAAGGGCTTATTAAGACTGTAGACATTTTCTGGGCTAAATCGATTCATATATACACATATTTAGCCTTGAGGAATCATTTAATCTGGGTATTTTTGTAAAATAATATCGGCAGGCACTGTTTTAGACACCTTATTCTCTAGGGGCTTTCCCTAATCATAGGCAGAGCCTCATTTTCGCGCCGGTATTGCGCACTTGTTTTTGAGAAGCATGACATGCAGTCGCATGTGTGAGGAGCTCTGATACATAGAAAAGACTTTCTGAAGGCGTCATTTGGTATCGTATTCCCCTTTGGGCTTGGTTGGGTCTCAGCAAAGCAGATACCAGGGACTGTAAAGGGGTTAAAGATAAAAACGGCTCCGGTTCCGTTATTTTAAGGGTTAAAGCTTCCAAATTTGGTGTACAATACTTTTAAGGCTTTCAGACACTGTGGTGAAATTTTGGTGAATTTTGAACAATTCCTTCATACTTTTTCGCAATTGCAGTAATAAAGTGTGTTCAGTTTAAAATTTAAAGTGACAGTAACTGTTTTATTTTAAAACGTTTTTTGTACTTTGTTATCAAGTTTATGCCTGTTTAACATGTCTGAACTACCAGATAGACTGTGTTCTGAATGTGGGGAAGCCAAGGTTCCTTCTCATTTAAATAGATGTGATTTATGTGACACTGAAAATGATGCCCAAGATGATTCCTCAAGTGAGGGGAGTAAGCATGGTACTGCATCATTCCCTCCTTCGTCTACACCAGTCTTGCCCACTCAGGAGGCCCCTAGTACATCTAGCGCGCCAATACTCCTTACTATGCAACAATTAACGGCTGTAATGGATAATTCTATCAAAAACATTTTAGCCAAAATGCCCACTTATCAGCGCAAGCGCGACTGCTCTGTTTTAGATACTGAAGAGCATGAGGACGCTGATGATAATGGTTCTGAAATGCCCCTACACCAGTCTGAGGGGGCCAGGGAGGTTTTGTCTGAGGGAGAAATTTCAGATTCAGGGAAAATTTCTCAACAAGCTGAACCCGATGTGATTACATTTAAATTGAAGTTGGAACATCTCCGCGCTCTGCTTAAGGAGGTATTATCCACTCTGGATGATTGTGAGAATTTGATCATCCCAGAGAAACTATGTAAAATGGACAAGTTCCTAGAGGTCCCGGGGCTCCCAGAAGCTTTTCCTATACCCAAGCGGGTGGCGGACATTGTAAATAAAGAATGGGAAAGGCCCGGTATACCTTTCGTCCCTCCCCCCATATTAAAAAAATTGTTTCCTATGGTCGACCCCAGAAAGGACTTATGGCAGACAGTCCCCAAGGTCGAGGGAGCGGTTTCTACTTTAAACAAACGCACCACTATACCCATAGAAGATAGTTGTGCTTTCAAAGATCCTATGGATAAAAAATTAGAAGGTTTGCTTAAAAAGATGTTTGTTCAGCAAGGTTACCTTCTACAACCAATTTCATGCATTGTCCCTGTCACTACAGCCGCGTGTTTCTGGTTCGATGAGCTAGTAAAGGCGATCGATAGTGATTCTCCTCCTTATGAGGAGATTATGGACAGAATCCGTGCTCTCAAATTGGCCAATTCTTTCACCCTAGACGTCACTTTGCAATTGGCTAGGTTAGCGGCGAAAAATTCTGGGTTTGCTATTGTGGCGCGCAGAGCGCTTTGGTTGAAATCTTGGTCAGCGGATGCGTCTTCCAAGAATAAACTACTTAACATTCCTTTCAAGGGGAAAACGCTGTTTGGCCCTGACTTGAAAGAGATTATCTCTGATATCACTGGGGGTAAGGGCCACGCCCTTCCTCAGGATAGGTCTTTCAAGGCCAAAAATAAACCTAATTTTCGTCCCTTTCGTAGAAACGGACCAGCCCCAAGGGCTACGTCCTCTAAGCAAGAGGGTAATACTTCTCAAGCCAAGCCAGCCTGGAGACCAATGCAAGGCTGGAACAAGGGAAAGCAGGCCAAGAAACCTGCCACTGCTACCAAGACAGCATGAAATGTTGGCCCCCGATCCGGGACCGGATCTGGTGGGGGGCAGACTCTCTCTCTTTGCTCAGGCTTGGGCAAGAGATGTTCTGGATCCTTGGGCACTAGAAATAGTCTCCCAAGGTTATCTTCTGGAATTCAAGGGGCTTCCCCCAAGGGGGAGGTTCCACAGGTCTCAATTGTCTTCAGACCATATAAAGAGACAGGCATTCTTACATTGTGTAGAAGACCTGTTAAAAATGGGAGTGATTCATCCTGTTCCATTAGGAGAACAAGGGATGGGGTTCTACTCCAATCTGTTCATAGTTCCCAAAAAAGAGGGAACGTTCAGACCAATCTTAGATCTCAAGATCTTAAACAAGTTTCTCAAGGTTCCATCGTTCAAAATGGAAACCATTCGAACAATTCTTCCTTCCATCCAGGAAGGTCAATTCATGACCACGGTGGATTTAAAGGATGCGTATCTACATATTCCTATCCACAAGGAACATCATCGGTTCCTAAGGTTCGCATTCCTGGACAAGCATTACCAGTTCGTGGCGCTTCCTTTCGGATTAGCCACTGCTCCAAGGATTTTCACAAAGGTACTAGGGTCCCTTCTAGCGGTACTAAGACCAAGGGGCATTGCAGTAGTTCCTTACTTGGACGACATTCTGATTCAAGCGTCTTCCCTTCCTCAAGCAAAGGCTCACACGGACATAGTCCTGGCCTTTCTCAGATCTCACGGATGGAAAGTGAACGTGGAAAAGAGTTCTCTATCTCCGTCGACAAGGGTTCCCTTCTTGGGAACAATAATAGACTCCTTAGAAATGAGGATTTTTCTGACAGAGGCCAGAAAAACAAAACTTCTAAACTCTTGTCAAACACTTCATTCCGTTCCTCTTCCTTCCATAGCGCAGTGCATGGAAGTAATAGGTTTGATGGTAGCGGCAATGGACATAGTTCCTTTTGCGCGCATTCATCTAAGACCATTACAACTGTGCATGCTCAGTCAGTGGAATGGGGACTATACAGACTTGTCTCCGAAGATACAAGTAAATCAGAGGACCAGAGACTCACTCCGTTGGTGGCTGTCCCTGGACAACCTGTCACAAGGGATGACCTTCCGCAGACCAGAGTGGGTCATTGTCACGACCGACGCCAGTCTGATGGGCTGGGGCGCGGTCTGGGGACCCCTGAAAGCTCAGGGTCTTTGGTCTCGGGAAGAATCTCTTCTACCGATAAATATTCTGGAACTGAGAGCGATATTCAATGCTCTCAAGGCTTGGCCTCAGCTAGCAAAGGCCAAGTTCATACGGTTTCAATCAGACAACATGACGACTGTTGCGTACATCAACCATCAGGGGGGAACAAGGAGTTCCCTGGCGATGGAAGAAGTGACCAAAATCATTCAATGGGCGGAGACTCACTCCTGCCACCTATCTGCAATCCACATCCCAGGAGTGGAAAATTGGGAAGCGGATTTTCTGAGTCGTCAGACATTACATCCGGGGGAGTGGGAACTCCATCCGGAAATCTTTGCCCAAATTACTCAACTGTGGGGCATTCCAGACATGGATCTGATGGCCTCTCGTCAGAACTTCAAGGTTCCTTGCTACGGGTCCAGATCCAGGGATCCCAAGGCGACTCTAGTAGATGCACTAGTAGCACCTTGGACCTTCAAACTAGCTTATGTATTCCCGCCGTTTCCTCTCATCCCCAGGCTGGTAGCCAGGATCAATCAAGAGAGGGCGTCGGTGATCTTGATAGCTCCTGCGTGGCCACGCAGGACTTGGTATGCAGATCTGGTGAATATGTCATCGGCTCCACCATGGAAGCTACCTTTGAGACGAGACCTTGTTCAAGGTCCGTTCGAACATCCGAATCTGGTCTCACTCCAGCTGACTGCTTGGAGATTGAACGCTTGATCTTATCAAAACGAGGGTTCTCAGATTCTGTTATTGATACTCTTGTTCAGGCCAGAAAGCCTGTAACTAGAAAAATTTACCACAAAATATGGAAAAAATATATCTGTTGGTGTGAATCTAAAGGATTCCCTTGGGACAAGGTAAAGATTCCTAAGATTCTATCCTTTCTTCAAGAAGGATTGGAGAAAGGATTATCTGCAAGTTCCTTGAAGGGACAGATTTCTGCCTTGTCTGTGTTACTTCACAAAAAGCTGGCAGCTGTGCCAGATGTTCAAGCCTTTGTTCAGGCTCTGGTTAGAATCAAGCCTGTTTACAAACCTTTGACTCCTCCTTGGAGTCTCAACTTAGTTCTTTCAGTTCTTCAGGGGGTTCCGTTTGAACCCTTACATTCCGTTGATATTAAGTTATTATCTTGGAAAGTTTTGTTTTTGGTTGCAATTTCTTCTGCTAGAAGAGTTTCAGAATTATCTGCTCTGCAGTGTTCTCCTTATCTGGTGTTCCATGCAGATAAGGTGGTTTTACGTACTAAACCTGGTTTTCTTCCAAAAGTTGTTTCTAACAAAAACATTAACCAGGAGATAGTCGTACCTTCTTTGTGTCCGAAACCAGTTTCGAAGAAGGAACGTTTGTTGCACAATTTGGATGTTGTTCGCGCTCTAAAATTCTATTTAGATGCTACAAAGGATTTTAGACAAACATCTTCCTTGTTTGTTGTTTATTCTGGTAAAAGGAGAGGTCAAAAAGCAACTTCTACCTCTCTCTCTTTTTGGATTAAAAGCATCATCAGATTGGCTTATGTGACTGCCGGACGGCAGCCTCCTGAAAGAATCACAGCTCATTCCACTAGGGCTGTGGCTTCCACATGGGCCTTCAAGAACGAGGCTTCTGTTGATCAGATATGTAGGGCAGCGACTTGGTCTTCACTGCACACTTTTACCAAATTTTACAAGTTTGATACTTTTGCTTCTTCTGAGGCTATTTTTGGGAGAAAGGTTTTGCAAGCCGTGGTGCCTTCCATTTAGGTGACCTGATTTGCTCCCTCCCTTCATCCTTGTCCTAAAGCTTTGGTATTGGTTCCCACAAGTAAGGATGACGCCGTGGACCGGACACACCTATGTTGGAGAAAACAGAATTTATGTTTACCTGATAAATTACTTTCTCCAACGGTGTGTCCGGTCCACGGCCCGCCCTGGTTTTTTAATCAGGTCTGATAATTTATTTTCTTTAACTACAGTCACCACGGTATCATATGGTTTCTCCTATGCAAATATTCCTCCTTAACGTCGGTCGAATGACTGGGGTAGGCGGAGCCTAGGAGGGATCATGTGACCAGCTTTGCTGGGCTCTTTGCCATTTCCTGTTGGGGAAGAGAATATCCCACAAGTAAGGATGACGCCGTGGACCGGACACACCGTTGGAGAAAGTAATTTATCAGGTAAACATAAATTCTGTTTTTATCCTGTCCGTATTAAAAATGGCTCTGTGGCTTGCCCGCCCACGTCTAGAGGAGGATGAGCTTACTGTTAAAACTTCTTGCATCCAATTGGATGTTAGCTAATTTCCATTATTTTTTTCAATATGCGGATACTCACGAGACCTACCGCACGTGTGCACTTAACCTAACTTGTGAGTTCACGTAAAACACACACCGTCGCGAGTACAGTTACTTTATTGTACAAACAGGGAGACCAAACGCACTCCCATGTCTCCACTCACAAGGTTTATAAATGAGCTGTACAGTGCAGATTACATGTCAGATGTGAGCTACAAGTGCTAGTCACCCAAAGCACTGCAGAGGAATGTAGGGTTACTATACATGGCTCTTTGGTCTTGAACGCTCTACCTTCCAACACAATCGCATGCATATTAGCGCTGCGGAATCTGTTGACGCTCTACAAATAACCGATAATAATAATATAAGTCTTATGAATAACAGAGCTTCAGGCATGTTTGTGAATCCCCTATATAACCTGGTTGGTTGATATCTGTCTAACTGGTTAAAGGGACAATAAACAAACCACCAATAAAAGTTCCTGCTCTGAAAGGTTGACAACCACACACACAGGCTCTGTTGTCTTCTTTTCTAGCATGCAGGCGCTCTTCTGCTTCTGTGGACAGTGCACTGCTCCACCAAAGAAGCGCAGTCCTGCTGTGCCAGTGACGTAAGAGGCAGAAAAATGCATATACGTATATGCATTTTTCATTTGACAACCTCACCCATGTGACATAGGAGGACGGTAAAGATTAAAAACTACAGTTTTCTGTGATTAAAAGATGCAACCTACACAGGTACATCTCTGTATACCTAATTTTATATTGTGAACGCATTTTATGATGGTATCCTGTATTGTTGACTGGTCCTTTAAGCAAATAGATAACAGGGGGTCAGACTTGCTCATGCCTAGATCAGTCAGAATATAACCTAAGTTTCAAAGAGGTCAGCTCCCATATCACACTGGGACAGGGCTACAATGAGAATTTCTAAGTGCGTATCATACAAGAAAACAAGTTGTTTTGCTGCTTTTAGGTTTACTGATTTAACGTATTTGTTTTTACCGAATGAGCACTTTTTAATATCCCTTTAAGTGCAAAGTTGATCCATAGGATAAAAGTTCACTGGTTGAGAAGGAAGCCTCCCACAGCTCTGTTAGTCGACAGTGCCATTCCCTGCTTTTATAAGGAAAAAAAAAATGTTTTTCAGCACAGGAACCTTTTTTTTTTTTTTTTACATTGTTTGTTCTGTAGATACGTCAGTTGGAAGAACAACTTGATGCCATCGCAAGCGAGCGAGATAATCTTGTGATTGAGCTCAAGACAGCAGACCAGAAGCATGAGTCTACAGAGGCAGAAGAATGCAAATCTGTCTGCGTAGAAGAGGACATGAATAAGATCAAAGATAACCTGAGGGTGAGTGAATCATCCAATTAAAATAACAATTTATGAATGTTATTTGGCAGGTTAAAATTAAAAAGGGTTTTGTACAACTTGTATACCAGGAATGTTGAACATTGGCATGTTAGTTAAATCTCTAAAGAAAGGTTTGCCTTCTGTGTATTAAACATTAGTTAGCATAATTGCATATCTATTTTGTCCTATAATGAGGGGATACATTCTCATAGGAAAAGTAGTGTCGGTTAGTCTGGAATCCAATCAAAACGATAACAAAATGTAATCCTTGTTTTTTAGGAAGGTATAATGCAGGCAGATAATGAAATAAAGAAAACCTGTTTGAGATGTGCATGTCTTCTAGATGAAGAACAGGTTAATAAACTCAATCTTCAAAGTGAAATTGAGGAGAAAATAAAAATAATTAAAGAGCAAGAGAGTCAACTTCATGAAGCAGGTGAGAGAAAAATACTGCACTTATATAGTGTTCTACTACATTGGGTAAAGCACACATCTTTAAATCTGACTTTAACGTTGGAGTACATTCTTAAATGTAACTTTTAAAAAAAAAAAAGCTATTTAAAAATGTTTTTGAATGGGAACTAGGTGTAAGACCTTAATTGTCTAGATGTCAGAAAGTAAAACTCATTTTTCATTAGTTGGGGGTTTTGTATGGTTTCTCAACCTATAGATATCCTCTTTATACTTAATTTATTTTTACATTAGATACTAAATATAAGACAACAATAGAAACAATGGAAATGGTGACTAGGGAAAAAGACCAGCTGCTTCTTACTCTGAATTCTTTAGCAGAAACCAATGAGGCAATCGCAAAAGAATATGAAGCATTCAGACAGGTAAATCATATCACCATTTATATATCAAAAAATATATATTATATATAATAATTTATATTTTTTTTTAAATGTCTTAAAGGTAACTACTTTTGTATCGCTTATGTAGGAAAGAAAGACTAAAGACCAGTTACTGCAGACATCTTTTGAGATTAGTATGCTAAATGCTGAGGGAGAAATGAAAGAATCTCTGACCAGACTAGAAGATGCAGAAATTGAAAATTATACAAATACTGAGAAACTTGACCAACTACATCAGCAGCTGGTTACCATTTCTTTTGAAAAAGAAGAGCTTCAAAGTGTAATTGAAAACCTTAAAGAAAATGCACATCTGATAAGCGAGCAGCTTAAAGATGCTGAGAAGGTAATCATTTTCCCTATTACTTATTTTTAATGTATATTAAAGGACCAGTATACACAGATTTGCTTAACGGGACACTCAAGTCAACATAAACGTATGAGTCAGAAAGAGCATGCAGTTTTAAGATACTTTCCAATTCACTAAAATTATCACATTTTACACAGTCTTTTTATGTTCCCACTTTCTGGGGAACGAGATCCTAATGAGCATGTGCACAAGTTCAAAGGGAATATGTATACTAGTCTGTGATTGGCTTATGTCTGTCACTTGATACAGTAGGCCGGAAAATGGGTGAAAAAATAAATTTGTGAGGAAAAAAATCTGCTTATTTAAAATTCAGAATAGGTGTTAAATCATTGTCTTTTTATTATGCACTTGTTACTTATGCAATTCTACTGCATTGAGTGGTCCTTTAAATTGACACTAAACCCAATTTTTTTTCTTTCATGATTCAGAGCATGACATTTTAAGCAACTTTCTAATTTACTGCTATTATCAATTTTTCTTCGTTCTCTAGCTATCTTTATTTAAAAAGCAGGAATGTGATGCATAGTAGCTGGCCCATTTTTGGTTGAGATTCTGGGTTATGCTTGCTTATTGGTGGGTAAATGTAAGCCTCCAATAAGAAAGCGCTATCCATGGTGCTGAACCTAAAGTGGGCTGGTTGCTAAGCTTTACATTCCTGTTTTAAAATAAAGATAGCAAGAGAACGAAGACAATTTGATAATAGGAGTAAACTAGAAAGTTGCTTAAAATTTCATGCTCTATCTGAATCATGAAAGAAAAAAATTGGGTAGGGTGTCCCTTTCATCAACAAATGCATGATATAAATACAATGCAATAGCACTTAGAAAAAAAAAAAAATCTACTACTCACTTGAAGTTTAAACTAACAAATTGTAAAGTTATGTTTTTTTCCACTCATCCTGTATCATGTTGAAGCCTTTTGCACATGCTCAGTAGGAGCTGGTGACTCAAAAAGACTGCACATTTTGTTAATGTAAGTAAATTGGAAAGTTGTTTAAAACTGCATGCTCTATCTGAATCATCATGAAAGTTTAATTTTGACTTGATCGTCCCTTTAATATATTAATTTTATCCCCTATTACACAATGCATGGTGTGTGTGTGTATAATCTATATTAAATACATGCTGCATTTGTTTTGTTTTTTTGTTTGTTTTTTTAGAGACGGATGAAATCTTGTGAAATATATATGTGTATATATATATATATATATGTATATATGTATATGTGTATATATATATATGTGTGTGTGTGTGTGTGTATATATATGTGTATATATATATATATATATATATATATGTGTATATGATTATATATATATATATATATATATATATATATATATATATATATATATATATATATATATATATATATATATATATATTGTGTGTGGTTTAAAGAAATCCTTTAATTTTAAAATTACAGATTCCAAAAGGTTTGTCCATTGACATTGTCATGTTTTGTTTTTTTTAAATTTAAACTACCAATTATTTTCCCTGACTAATCATATGTTACAGGAGGCCAAGCAAAACTTTGAAAACCAGTTCAAAAATTCACAGGAATCATTGCTCCGTGAAATAGAACAACTGAAAGAGCAATTAAAGATCACTGAAACAAAACTTGAATTAAGGGCAAATAATGCACCTTTCTGTGAAAAAGAATCCAGTCTAACCGAATCTGCATTGGTTTTAAACAGTGAAACTATTGAGGTAGGCTTGTATAATTTCTCTAATGAAAAGGAAACAGAGATAAATCAAAGTAATCTATCTGATATGAGACTACTGGAAGAAAATCTTCAGTCCTGTCAGGCATTGATGAAAGTAATACAATGTGAGAAGCTGGAGCTTGAAGACAAACTAAAACACCTTCAAGAAGAGTTAATGATTGTAAGCCGGCAAAAGGAAGATCTTCAGTGCAAGCTTGTTAGACTGTTGGAGACCTCTGAAGAAAATACTCAAGAAAATGAGGGAAAACTGCAATCGGAAGATAAAGAAGCTGATGGAAATTCCTTTGAAAAGCTTATCCAGCTCCAACAGCAGCTACATCTTGCTTCCCAAGAGAGAATGCAGCTTCAGGATTCAATTGATAAACTTAAGAAAGAAAATGATCAACTTATGCTGATGATTGACCATCTAAAAAGCTCCGAAAACGTAATGCTTTATTATTTTTTTACTGAAATATAAATTATTTTTATTTGAAACCAAAAGTAGGATTCTGTTAAACGTACCTTTCTTTCATGTGATTGGCAAGAGTCCATGAGCTAGTGACGTATGGGATATACAGTCCTACCAGGAGGGGAAAAGTTTCCCAAACCTCAAAATGCCTATAAATACACCCCCTCACCACACCCACAATTAAGTTGTACAAACTTTGCCTTCCTATGGAAGTGGTGAAGTAAGTTTGTGCTTGATTTTCTTCTGTGATATGCGCTTCTCAGCATTTTGAAGCCCGATTCCTCTCAGAGTACAGTGAATGTCAGAGGGATGTGAAGGGAGTATCACCTATTGATTCTATGGTTTTCCTCACGGGAAATCTTTTCATAGGTTCTCTGTTATCGGTCGTAGAGATTCATCTCCTTCCTCCTTTTTCAGATTTAAATATATGTATTGTACTTGTATTTGCCATGAGTCAGGTTTATGTATATTTCCTTTTGTAGACTATCCGTTTCAAAATTGGAAATCATATTTAGGAAGTTCTTACCTGGGGTATAGTCTTTTCTTCAAATTGACTGTTTTTTGTTTTGTTTTTTCATTACATTTTGCGGGCAAAATTAGGCTCTCGAGGTTGCAAAATGCTGATGTTTATTGCGTAATTTTTTTGGCGCAAAGGTATGTTCAGTGACGCAAATTCGTAATTTCCAGCGTCTTAGTTGACGCCAGGTTTCCTTGCACAAGGTTGCGTCTGATGACGCGAGTTGTGTCACTTCCGGATGTTGTTAGCGCCAAAAAAAATTATTTTGCGTTGTGCGTCATACTTAGTGCCAAATAATTTAATTATTTAAACCCCATTTCTATATGCCTCTTGCCTTTTTTTATGCTCAGAGGGCTATGTTTGCATTTTTTTTCCCATTCCTGAAACTGCCATATAAGGAAATTGATCATTTTGCTTTATATGTTTTTTTTTCTCTTACATTTGCAAGATGTCTCAATCTGATTCTGTCTCAAACAACTGTTGGAACCATGCTGTCTGATAACAGTTCTACCAAAGCTAAGTGTATCTGTTGTAACTTAGCGGAGATTATTTGTCCTGCTGTAGTATGTAATAGTTGTCATGATAAGTTTTTACATGCAGAGAATGTATCCATCAGTACTAGTACAATGCCTGTTGTTCCTTCAATATCTAATGTACATGATATAAAATATTTATTGCTGATGCAATTCACAAGGCTTTGTCTGCTATTCCGCCTTCTAATAAACGTAAAAGGTCTTTTAAAACTTCTCATAAAGTTGATGAAATTTCAAATGACCGGCAACATACTGAATTATACTCCTCTGGTGAGGATCTATCTGATTCAGAAGATCCTACCTCAGATATTGACACTGACAAATCTACTTATCTGTTTAAGATGGAGTATATACGTTCCTTGTTAAAAAACAAAAAAAAAGGTGTTGATTACTTTGGATATTGAGGAATCTAGTTCTCTTGATACTAAAACTAGTAAACATTTAAATTCTGTTTATAAACCACCTGTTGGAACTCCAGAGGTTTTTCCAGTTCCTGATGCTATTTCTAAAATGATTTTAAAGGAATGGGATAGGCCTGGTACTTCTTGTATTCCTTCTATGTTTAAAAAGTTGTATCCTTTGCCAGCAGCTAGATTGGAGTTTTGGGGAAAAAAATCCCCAAAGTTGATGGGGCTATTTCTACTCTTGCCAAGCGTACTACTATTCCTATGGAAGATAGTACTTCTTTTAAGGATCCTTTATATAGGAAACTTGAATCTTATCTAAGGAAAGCTTATTTATTGTCTGGCTATATTCTTAGGCCTGCTGATGTTGTAGCTGCATCAACTTTTTGGTTGGAAAGCTTAGTGCAACAGGAAACAGATCCTGATTTGTCTAGCATTGTTCGCTTGCTTCAACATGCTAATCATTTTATCTGTGATGTTATTTTTCATATCATCAAAATTGATGTTAAATCTATATTTTTAGCTAGAAGAGCTTTGTGGCTCAAATATTGGATTGCTGACATGGTATCTAAGTCTAGATTACTATCTCTTTCTTTCCAAGGTAACAATTTATTTGGTTCTCAGTTGGATTCAATTATTTCAACTGTCACTAGGGGGAAGGGAGTTTTTTTGCCTCAGGATAAAAGATCTGAGGGTAAATCTAAAGCTTCTAATCGTTTTTGTTCTTTTTGACATAATAAGGAACAGAAAGCCAGTCCTTCCCCCAAAGAATCTGGTTCCAATTGGAAACCTTCTACAAGTTGAAATAAATCCAAGCCTTTTAAGATACCAAAGCCAGGCCCCAAGTCTGCATGAAGGTGCGGCCCTTATTCCAGCTCAGCTGGTGGAGGTAGATTAAAATGTTTCCAAAACATTTGGCCAGATTCTGTCCAAAATCAGTGGATTCAGAGTATTGTCTCTCAAGGGTATCAAATAGGATTCAGAGTAAGACCTGCTGTGAAGATTTTTTTTTCTCACACGTTCCAGCAAATCCAGTGAAGGCTCAAGCTTTTCTGAAGTGTGTTTCAGATCTAGAGCTTTCAGGGGTAATCATACCAGTTCCATTTCAGGAACAGGGTCTGGGGTTTTATTCAAATCTATTCATTTTCCCAAAGAAAGAAAATTCATTCAGGCCAGTTCTGGATCTGAAAATTTTCAATCGTTTTGTAAGAGTGCCAACTTTCAAAATAATGACTATAAGGACTATTCTGCCTTTTGTTTAGCAAGGTCATTATATGTCCACGATACTTACAGTATGCATATCTTCATATTCCGATTCATCCAGTACACTATCGGTTTCTGAGATTTTCTTTTATAGACGAGCATTACCAATTTGTCACTCTTCCATTTGGCCTAGCGACAGCTCCAATATTTTTTTTTCGAAGGTTCTTGGTGCCCTACTCTGTAATCAGAGAACAGGGTATTGCGGGGTTTCCTTATTTGGATATCTTGGTACTAGCTCAGTCTTTACATTCTGCCCAATCTCACACAAATCAACTAGTGTTGTTTCTTCGGAAACATGGTCGGAGGATCAATTTACCGAAAAGTTCCTTGGTTCCTCAGACAAGGGTCACCTTTTAAGGTTTCCAGATAGATTCAGTGTCCATGACTCTATCTCGAACAGACAAGAGACAAATGAAATCTGTTTCAGCTTGTCGAAACCTTCAATCTCAATCATTCCATTTAGTGGCTATGTGCATGGAAGTTTTAGGTCTCATGATTGCAGCATTGGACGTGATCCCCTTTGCTCATTTTTATATGAGACCTCTTCAGCTTTGTATGCTGAATCAATGCTGCAGGGATTATACAAGGATATCACAATTAATATCCTTAAATCCCAATGTTCGACTCTCTCTGACTTGGTGGTTAGATCACCATCGTATAGTTCAAGGGGCTTCTTTTGTTCGTCCAACCTGGACTGTAATCACAACAGATGCAAGTCTTTCAGGTTGGGGAGCTGTCTGGGGATCTCTGACAGCACAAGGGGTTTGGAAATCTCAAGAGGCGAGGTTACCAATCAATATTTTAGAACTCCGTGCTATTTTCAGGGCTCTTCAGGTTTGGCCTCTGTTGAAGAGAGAACCATTCATTTGTTTTCAGACAGACAATATCACATCTGTGGCATATGTCAATCATCAGAGTGGGACTCACAGTCCCCTAGCTATGAAAGAAGTATCTCGGATACTTTCTTGGACGGAATCCAGCTCTTGTCTAATTTCTGCGGTTCATATCCCAGGTGTAGACAATTGGGAAGCAAATTATCTCAGCTGTCAGACTTTACATCCGGGGGAGTGGTCTCTCCATCCAGATGTGTTTTTTCAGATTGTTCAGATGTGGGGCCTTCCAGAAATAGATCTGATGGCTTCCCATCTAAACAATAAACTTCCCAGGTACTTGTCCAGGTCCAGGGATCCTCAGGCGGAGTCGGTGGATGCGTTGGCAGTTCCTTGGTTTTACCAACCTTCTTATATCTTCCCGCCTCTAGTTCTTCCAAGAGTGATCTCCAAGATCATCATGGAACAATCATTTTGTGATTCTGGTAGCACCAGCATGGCCTCACAGGTTCTGGTATGCGAATCTTGTCCGGATGTCCAGTTGTCAACCTTGGCCACTACCTTTAAGACCAGACCGTCTGACTCAAGGACCATTTTTCCATCAGGATCTCAAATCGTTAAATTTGAAGGTATGGAAATTGAACGCTTAGTCTTAGACGTTTCTCTGACTCGGTGATTGATGCTATGTTACAGACTCGTAAATCTGTTTCTAGGAAGATTTATTATTGAATTTGGAAGACTTATATTTCATGGTGTTCTTCTCATAAATTCTCTTGGCATTCTTTTAGAATTCCTAGAATTGTACAGTTTCTTCAGGATGGTTTGGCTAAAGGTTTGTCTGCAAGTTCCTTGAAGGGACAAATCTCTGCTCTTTCCGTTTTATTTTACAGAAAGATTACTAAGCTTCCTGATATTCACTGTTTTGTACAGCCTTTTGTCCGTATCAAGCCTGTCATTAAATCAATCTCTCCTCCTTGGAGTCTTAATTTGGTTTTGAAGGCTTTACAGGCTCCTCCTTTTGAGCCTATGCATTCTTTGGACTTTAAACTACTTTTTCAGAAAGTGTTGTTCCTTTTGGCTATCTCTTCTGCTAGAAGAGTTTCCGAATTATCTGCTCTTTCTTGTGAGTCTCCTTTTCTGATTTTCCATCAGAATAAAGCAGTTTTGCGGACTTCATTTAAATTTTTACCTAAAGTTGTGAATTCTAACAATATTAATAGGGAAATTGTGGTTCCCTCTTTGTGTCCTAATCCTAAGAATAAGAGATCCTTACATTCCCTGGATGTTGTAAGAGCTTTGAAATATTATGTTGAAGCTTCTAAATATTTCAGGAAGACTTCTAGTCTATTTGTTGTCTTTTCTGATTCTAGGAAAGGTCAGCAAGCTTATGCCATTTCCTTGGCATCTTGGTTAAAGCTCTTGATTCATAGGCTTATTTGGAGTCTGGTCAGGCTCCTCCTCAGAGAATCACAGCTCATTCTACTAGATAAGTTTCCACTTTGTGGGCTTTTAAGAATGAAGCTTCAGTTGATCAGATTTGCAAAGCAGCAACTTGGTCTTCTTTGCATACATTTACTAAATTCTAACGTTTTGATGTATTTGCCTCTTCTGAAGCAGTTTTTGGTAGAAAAGTTCTTCAGGCAGCTGTTTTCAGTTTGATTCCTCTGCTTATGTTTTAAGTTTTTTTTCTTTTCAATTATGAGAGAATTTTTTTTTGGTTGTGGATTTAATTTTTTCAGCGGAAAATGGCTGTTTTTATTTTTATCCCTCCCTCTCTAGTGACTCTTCTGTGGAGTACCTCATCTTGGGTATTACTATCCCATACGTCACTAGCTCATGGACTCTTGCCAATTACATGAAAGAAAACATAATTTATGTAAGAACTTACCTGATAAGTTAATTTTTCATATTGGCAAGCGTCCATGAGACCCACCCTTTTTATGGTGGTTATGTTTTTCTGTATAAAGCACAATTATATTTCCAGTTCATTTTTGATGCTTTTTACTCTTTTTTTCTATCACCCCACTACTTGGTTATTAGTTAAACTGAATTGTGGGTGTGATGAGGGGTGTATTTATAGGCATTTTGAGGTTTGGGAAACTTTGCCCCTCCTGGTAGGATTGTATATCCCATACATGACTAGCTCATGGACTCTTGCCAATATGAAAGAAATGAATTTATCAAGTAAGATCTTACATAAATTATGTTTTTTTAAAGTTTGTTATAAATCCAAGTATGTAAGCATTTTTATGTATGTATGTGTATATATATATATATATATATATATATATATATATATATATATGTGTGTGCAAAGGAGGGCACTCTCAGGTCTTCATCAACAAGAGTTTATCTTTATTTCATGAATCACATCACAAATCGATCTCATTATACTTTTGTACATGGGTTTTTTTTTGGGGGTGGAGTTACCACCAGCATTTATTTTAATTTTTTTTCTAGCTCAAAAGTCCCATTTAAACTAGTGTTTAGATTGGCATTGGTGCCTGTAAACATTGTAATATTTGGTAATATATATGTTTCAGGAGACTATTGACAGACTAAATGAGCAATGTCTGGGTTCTCAAGAGGCTTTGGTAAAGGAAATTGAAAGTAAACAAGAATATAGTCAGCAAAGTTGTTCCTCTGAGATAAAACTGCCGGAGGAGACTCTTCTGACTACCGAGACATTACTGGAAACTATACAAAATGAAAAGAGAGAGCTAGAAAACCAGCTACGTGTTCTTCAGGAAGAGGTAACATAATGCAAAAAGAATAAATATTTTAAACACATACTCTAATCTTTGGATAATAAATTGTGTTCTATTGAATTTGTTGCTATCCACAATTGATTTTGACCTATACCTTAGGTGTTATTTGCTTTTGATTTGCTTTTGATTTGCTTTTTATGAAGGTTTTGAATCTTAAAAATGAATTGCACCAGAAGACTGCTGAGGAGCAACAAATAACTGACAAATATGAACAAGTCCAACACAACCTTAAATTGAAGGTGGATGAACTAACTGAGACTGTAACATACGCAGAGTCAGCACTAGTGGCCTTGCGCATGGAGAAGATTGATGATGAACAAAAATTAACTGATCTTCAGCAGAAGATGGACATTGTTCTCCAGGAAAGGGATGAACTGCTGAATGCAAAGGAGAGTCTTACAGCTGTGAGTGAGCAATTGAAAGAAGCCCTAGAACATAATATTTCAAAGGTATGAGGGTGTTCTTTTTTGCAAGTATTTCCTAATATACTCCCAGGCATTATTGAATAATTTTACTGTCTCTTCCTATCATAAGCAATGACTTCTATCCTTCTCATAAGCTAAACTAGTGTTTAAGTTCTCAGTCTTATGAATTAAAAATATATACCATTATACTTTTTGTACATGGGGTTTTTTGTTTTTTTTGGAGGGGGGGATTTATCACCAGAATTTATTTGAAAAAAAAATCTAGCTCAAATGTCCTATTTAAACTACTGTATAGATTGGCATTGGTGCCTGTAAAAATTGTAATTTTCTTCCTAAATGGAAAGAGTCCACAGCTGCATTCATTACTTTTGGGAAATAAGAACCTGGCCACTAGGAAGAGGCAAAGACACCCCAGCCAAAGGCTTAAATACTCCTCCCACTCCCCTCATCCCCCAGTCATTCTTTTCCTTTCTTCCCAGGGTAAGCCTTCATAGTTTAGAGGTTTTTACTTTCACCTTCCACTTGAAAGACCCAGGTTTGAATCCCCTCAGGGTATTAAAGAATTTAAAAATAGGAGGGTGTAGTGGGCCTCGTTGAGATTCTGTGCTTCTCCCCTTTTGAGACCTATGGGTCGGTCTGGCAGCTTTGATTGCCTAGAGTATTCTGATGACTTGAGGAATCCGTTTTTCAATTGTCGTTTTTGGTGCTTTCACATGATGTTGAGAATAAAATTTGCTGTTTTGGTGCCCGCTCCTTGTGTTTCTGTTGGTCTGGGTGTTGCCTCCCCTTGTTTGTCATGGACCCATTTGGGTCTTTGAGAGCTTGGCTTGTTCTGTTTTTTTTTTCCTTTTATGGAATTTTGTTGTGTGTCCTTTCGGTTTTCTTTTGGTTTTTCCTTGCCCTGTCCCTTGGGAGTTTTGGGCTGGTGTTCCCTTCGCTAGTAAGGGGTGTGTGGTTGGGGGGCAACTGCTGGGCGACGGTGTCTTCTGGAGGACTGTTTGCTCAGTTGAGTCTGATTTTGCAGTCTCTAACTAGGCTTCCGGACTATCTGCGGGTCAGTGTTCTTGGGGCCTTTTCCATTCAGTGTTCTCGGCTTCGGACTAAGCAAGGGTTTTGTTGGGTAGTGGTTTCAGGCCTGGTGCCCTCAGAATGGGCCGTCTCTTGTACCCTCCCGTCTTGGCATTTAGTGTCCTCTATAGCTGGGGTATTGTTTTCCAAAAATTAATTAATGCAGCTTTGAACTCTTTCCATTTATGAAAAAAAAAAACATAAATTATGCTTACCTGATAATTTTCTTTTTCTTCAGATGGAAAGAGTCCACAGCTCCCCACCCGTATTTTTTATGTGGGGCGTCTGTATTTTTCTTCTTCTGGCACCTTTTTCACCCTATTTCTTCTACTGTTCCTTGTTCCTCGGCAGAATGACTGGGGGGATGAGGGAAGTGGGAGGAGTATTTAAGCCTTTGGCTGGGGTGTCTTTGCCTTTTCCTGGTGGCCAGGTTCTTATTTCCCAAAAGTAATAAATGCAGCTGTGCGCTCTTTCCATCTGAAGAAAAGAAAATTATCAGGTAAGCATAATTTATTTTCCTAATATATGTTTCAGGAGACTATTGACAGACTAAATGAGCAATGTCTGAGTTCTCAAGAGGCTTTGGTAAAGGAAATTGAAAGTGAACAAGAGCATAGTCAGCAAAGTTGTTCCTCTGAGATAAAACTGCCGGAGGAGGCTCTTCTGACTACCGAGGCATTAATGGAAACTATACAAAATGAAAAGAGAGAGATAGAAAACCAGCTACATGTCCTTCGGGAAGAGGTAACATTATAATGCAAAAATGATAAATAGTAAAAACACATACTCTAACCTTTGGATAATTGTGTTCTATTGAATTTGTTGCTATCCACAATTGATTTTGACCTATACCTTATGTGTTATTTGCTTTTAATTTGCTTTTTATGAAGGTTTTGAATCTTAAAAATGAATTGCACCAGAAGACTGCTGAGGAGCAACAAAAAACTGACAAATATGAACAAGTCACACACAACCTTAAATTGAAGGTGGATGAACTAACTGAGACTGTAACATACGCAGAGTCAGCACTAGTGGCCTTGCGCATGGAGAAGATTGATGATGAACAAAAATTAACTGATCTTCAGCAGAAGATGGACATTGTTATCCAGGAAAGGGATGAACTGCTGAATGCGAAGGAGAATCTTACAGCTGTGAGTGAGCAATTGAAAGAAGCCCTAGAACATAATATTTCAAAGGTAATGGGGGGGGGTTATTGTTCTCCAAGTATTTCCCAATATACTCCCAGGCATTATTGAATAATTTTACTGTCTCTTCCTATCATAAGTAATGACTTCTGTCCTTCTCATAAGCTAAACTAGGCCTAGATTTGGAATTTGGCGGTAAAAGGGCTGTTAACGCTCCGCGGGCTTTTTTCTGGCCGCACCATAAAATTAACTCTGGTATCGAGAGTTCAAACAAATGCTGCGTTAGGCTCCAAAAAAGGAGCGTAGAGCATTTTTACCGCAAATGCAACTCTCGATACCAGAGTTGCTTACGGACGCGGCCGGCCTCAAAAACGTGCTTGTGCACGATTCTCCCATAGGAAACAATGGGGCTGTTTGAGCTGAAAAAAAAACCTAACACCTGCAAAAAAGCCGCGTTCAGCTCCTAACGCAGCCCCATTGTTTCCTATGGGGAAACGCTTCCTACGTCTGCACCTAACACTCTAACATGTACCCCGAGTCTAAACACCCCTAACCTTACACTTATTAACCCCTAATCTGCCGCCCCCGCTATCGCTGACCCCTGCATATTTTTTTTAACCCCTAATCTGCCGCTCCGTAAACCGCCGCAACCTACGTTATCCCTATGTACCCCTAATCTGCTGCCCCTAACACCGCCGACCCCTATATTATATTTATTAACCCCTAATCTGCCCCCCTCAACGTCGCCGACACCTGCCTACACTTATTAACTCCTAATCTGCCGAGCGGACCTGAGCGCTACTATAATAAAGTTATTAACCCCTAATCCGCCTCACTAACCCTATCATAAATAGTATTAACCCCTAATCTGCCCTCCCTAACATCGCCGACACCTACCTTCAATTATTAACCCCTAATCTTCCGAGCGGAGCTCACCGCTATTCTAATAAATGTATTAACCCCTAACGCTAAGTCTAACCCTAACACTAACACCCCCATAACTTAAATATAATTTACATCTAACGAAATAAATGAACTCTTATTAAATAAATGATTCCTATTTAAAGCTAAATACTTACCTGTAAAATAAACCCTAATATAGCTACAATATAAATTATAATTACATTGTAGCTATTTTAGGATTAATATTTATTTTACAGGCAACTTTGTAATTATTTTAACCAGGTACAATAGCTATTAAATAGTTAAGAACTATTTAATAGTTACCTAGTTAAAATAATAACAAATTTACCTGTAAAATAAATCCTAACCTAAGATATAATTAAACCTAACACTACCCTATCAATAAAATAATTAAATAAACTACCTACAATTACCTACAATTAACCTAACACTACACTATCAATAAATTAATTAAACACAATTGCTACAAATAAATACAATTAAATAAACTAGCTAAAGTACAAAAAATAAAAAAATATTTACAAACATAAGAAAAATATTACAACAATTTTAAACTAATTACACCTACTCTAAGCCCCCTAATAAAATAACAAAGCCCCCCAAAATAAAAAATTCCCTACCCTATTCTAAATTAAAAAAGTTACAAGCTCTTTTACCTTACCAGCCCTGAACAGGGCCCTTTGCGGGGCATGCCCCAAGAATTTCAGCTCTTTTGCCTGTAAAAGAATAAATACAATACCCCCCCCCCAACATTACAACCCACCACCCACATACCCCTAATCTAACCCAAACCCCCCTTAAATAAACCTAACACTAAGCCCCTGAAGATCTTCCTACCTTGTCTTCACCATACCAGGTTCACCGATCCGTCCTGGCTCCAACATCTTCATCCAACCCAAGCGGGGGTTGGCGATCCATCATCCGGTGCTGAAGAGGTCCAGAAGAGGCTCCAAAGTCTTCCTCCTATCCGGCAAGAAGAGGACATCCGGACCGGCAAACATCTTCTCCAAGCGGCATCTTCGATCTTCTTCCATCCGGTGCGGAGCGGGTCCATCTTGAAGCAGGCGACGCGGATCCATCCTCTTCTTCCGTTGTCTCCCGACTAATGACGGTTCCTTTAAGGGACGTCATCCAAGATGGCGTCCCTCGAATTCCGATTGGCTGATAGGATTCTATCAGCCAATCGGAATTAAGGTAGGAATTTTCTGATTGGATGATGGAATCAGCCAATCAGAATCAAGTTCAATCCGATTGGCTGATCCAATCAGCCAATCAGATTGAGCTCGCATTCTATTGGCTGTTCCGATCAGCCAATAGAATGCAAGCTCAATCTGATTGGCTGATTGGATCAGCCAATCGGATTGAACTTGATTCTGATTGGCTGATTCCATCAGCCAATCAGAAAATTCCTACCTTAATTCCGATTGGCTGATAGAATCCTATCAGCCAATCGGAATTCGAGGGACGCCATCTTGGATGACGTCCCTTAAAGGAACCGTCATTCGTCGTCTAGTCGTCGGAAGAAGAGGATGGATCCGCGCTGGAGGTCTTCAAGATGGAGCCGGTCGTCATCGGATGGAAGAACATAGAAGATGCCGCTTGGAGAAGATGTTTGCCGGTCCGGATGTCCTCTTCTTGCCGGATAGGAGGAAGACTTTGGAGCACCGGATTATGGATCGCCAACCCCCGCTTGGGTTGGATGAAGATCTTGGAGCCAGGACGGATCGGTGAACCTGGCATGGTGAAGACAAGGTAGGAAGATCATCAGGGGCTTAGTGTTAGGTTTATTTAAGGGGGGTTTGGGTTAGATTAGGGGTATGTGGGTGGTGGGTTGTAATGTTGGGGGGGGGGGGGTATTGTATGTTTTCTTTTACAGGCAAAAGAGCTGAACTTCTTGGGGCATGCCCCGCAAAGGGCCCTGTTCAGGGCTGGTAAGGTAAAAGAGCTTGTAACTTTTTAAATTTAGAATAGGGTAGGGAATTTTTTATTTTGGGGGTCTTTGTTATTTTATTAGGGGGCTTAGAGTAGGTGTAATTAGTTTAAAATTGTTGTAATATTTTTCTTATGTTTGTAAATATTTTTTTATTTTCTGTAACTTAGTTCTTTTTTATTTTTTGTACTTTAGATAGTTTATTTAATTGTATTTATTTGTAGCAATTGTGTTTAATTAATTTATTGATAGTGTAGTGTTAGGTTAATTGTAGGTAATTGTAGGTAGTTTATTTAATTATTTTATTGATAGGGTAGTGTTAGGTTTAATTATATCTTAGGTTAGGATTTATTTTACAGGGAAATTTGTTATTATTTTAACTAGGTAACTATTAAATAGTTCTTAACTATTTAATAGCTATTGTACCTAGTTAAAATAAATACCAAGTTGCCTGTAAAATAAATATTAATCCTAAAATAGCTATAATATAATTATAATTTATATTGTAGCTATATTAGGATTTATTTTACAGGTAAGTATTTAGCTTTAAATAGGAATAATTTATTTAATAAGAGTTAATTTATTTCGTTAGATGTAAATTATATTTAACTTAGGGGGGTGTTAGTGTTAGGGTTAGACTTAGCTTTAGGGGTTAATCAATTTATTAGAATAGCGGTGAGCTCCGGTCGTCAGATTAGGGGTTAATAATTGAAGTTAGGTGTCGGCGATGTTAGGGAGGGCAGATTAGGGGGTTAATACTATTTATTATAGGGTTAGTGAGGCGGGTTAGGGGTTAATAACTTTATTATAGTAGCGCTCAGGTCCGCTCGGCAGGTTAGGGGTTAATAAGTGTAGGCAGGTGTCGGCGACGTTGAGGGGGGCAGATTAGGGGTTAATAAATATAATATAGGGGTCGGCGGTGTTAGGGGTAGCAGATTAGGGGTACATAGGGATAACGTAGGTGGCGGCGCTTTGCGGTCGGAAGATTAGGGGTTAATTATTTTAAGTAGCTGGCGGCGACGTTGTTGGGGGGGGCAGGTTAGGGGTTAATAAATGTAATACAGGGGTCGGCGGGGTTAGGGGCAGCAGATTAGGGGTACATAAGGATAACGTAGGTGGCGGTCGGCAGATTAGGGGTTAAAAATTTTAATCGAGTGGCGGCGATGTGGGGGGACCTCGGTTTAGGGGTACATAGGTAGTTTATGGGTGTTAGTGTACTTTAGGGCACAGTAGTTAAGAGCTTTATGAACCGGCGTTAGCCAGAAAGCTCTTAACTCCTGCTATTTTCAGGCGGCTGGAATTTTGTCGTTAGAATTCTAACGCTCACTTCAGAAACGACTCTAAATGCCGGCGTTAGAAAGATCCCATTGAAAAGATAGGATACGCAAATGGCGTAGGGGGATCTGCGGTATGGAAAAGTCGCGGCTGAAAAGTGAGCGTTAGACTCTTTAATCACTGACTCCAAATACCAGCGGGCGGCCAAAACCAGCGTTAGGAGCCTCTAACGCTGGTTTTGACGGCTACCGCCGAACTCCAAATCTAGGCCCTAGTGTTTAAGTTTTCAGTCTTATGAATTAAAAATATATATATTCCATTATACTTTTTGTACATGTTTTTTTCTTCTGTTAAGTGTGATCAGTCCACGGGTCATCATTACTTCTGGGATATTACTCCTCCCCAACAGGAAGTGCAAGAGGATTCACCCAGCAGAGCTGCATATAGCTCCTCCCCTCTACGTCACTCCCAGTCATTCTCTTGCACCCAACGACTAGATAGGATGTGTGAGAGGACTATGGTGATTATACTTAGTTTTATATCTTCAATCAAAAGTTTGTTATTTTAAAATAGCACCGGAGTGTGTTATTACCTCTCTGGCAGAGTTTGAAGAAGAATCTACCAGAGTTTTGCTATGATTTTAGCCGGAGTAGTTAAGATCATATTGCTGTTCTCGGCCATCTGAGGAGTGAGGTAAACTTCAGATCAGGGGACAGCGGGCAGATGAATCTGCATAGAGGTATGTAGCAGTTTTTATTTTCTGACAATGGAATTGATGAGAAAATCCTGCCATACCGATATAATGTCATGTATGTATACTTTACACTTCAGTATTCTGGGGAATGGTACTTCACTAGAATTACACTGTAAGAAATACATAAAGCTGTTTAATAACTAGAGATTATGTTTAACGTTTTTGCTGGAATGTAAAATCGTTTTCATTTGCTGAGGTACTGTGTGAATAAATGTTTGGGCACTATTTTTCCACTTGGCAGTTGCTTAATCTGTTTTTCTGACAGTTTCTGTTCTCCCTCACTGCTGTGTGTGAGGGGGAGGGGCCGTTTTTTGGCGCTTTTTCTATGCATCAAATATTTCAGTCAGCAACTCATTGTATTCCCTGCATGATCCGGTTCATCTCTACAGAGCTCAGGGGTCTTCAAACTTATTTTGAGGGAGGTAATTTCTCTCAGCAGAGCTGTGAGAATTATAGTTTGACTGAGATAAAAAACGTTTATTCTGTAATTTGTTTCCTGCTTTCAGAATTTGTTATCTTTGCTAATGGGATTAAACCTTTGCTAAAGTTGTGTTGTTTACAAGGATTGAGGCTATAACTGTTTCAATTTATTAATTTTCAACTGTCATAGATCTTCTGTGCTTCTTAAAGGCACAGTACATTTTAATATTATTCTAATTGAATTGTATTTCCAAGTTGCAAGTTTATTTGCTAGTGTGTTAAACATGTCTGATTCAGAGGATGATACCTGTGTCATTTGTTGCAATGCCAAAGTGGAGCCCAATAGAAATTTATGTACTAACTGTATTGATGCTACTTTAAATAAAAGTCAATCTGTACAAATTGAACAAATTTCACCAAACAACGAGGGGAGAGTTATGCCGACTAACTCGCCTCACGTGTCAGTACCTACATCTCCCGCTCAGAGGGAGGTTCGTGATATTGTAGCGCCGAGTACATCTGGGCGGCCATTACAAATCACATTACAGGATATGGCTACTGTTATGACTGAGGTTTTGGCTAAATTACCAGAACTAAGAGGTAAGCGTGATCACTCTGGGGTGAGAACAGAGTGCGCTGATAATATTAGGGCCATGTCAGACACTGCGTCACAGGTGGCAGAACATGAGGACGGAGAACTTCATTCTGTGGGTGACGGTTCTGATCCAAACAGACTGGATTCAGATATTTTAAATTTAAACTGGAAAACCTCCGTGTATTACTAGGGGAGGTGTTAGCGGCTCTGAATGATTGTAACACAGTTGCAATACCAGAGAAAATGTGTAGGTTGGATAAATATTTTGCGGTACCGACGAGTACTGAGGTTTTTCCTATACCTAAGAGACTTACTGAAATTGTTACTAAGGAGTGGGATAGACCCGGTGTGCCGTTCTCACCCCCTCCGATATTTAGAAAAATGTTTCCAATAGACGCCACCACAAGGGACTTATGGCAAACGGTCCCTAAGGTGGAGGGAGCAGTTTCTACCTTAGCTAAGCGTACCACTATCCCGGTGGAGGATAGCTGTGCTTTTTCAGATCCAATGGATAAAAAGTTAGAGGGTTACCTTAAGAAAATGTTTGTTCAACAAGGTTTTATATTGCAACCCCTTGCATGCATTGCGCCGATCACGGCTGCAGCGGCATTCTGGATTGAGTCTCTGGAAGAGAACATTGGTTCAGCTACTCTGGACGACATTACGGACAGGCTTAGAGTCCTTAAACTAGCTAATTCATTCATTTCGGAGGCCGTAGTACATCTTGCTAAACTTACGGCGAAGAATTCAGGATTCGCCATTCAGGCACGCAGGGCGCTGTGGCTAAAATCCTGGTCAGCTGATGTTACTTCTAAGTCTAAATTGCTTAATATACCTTTCAAAGGGCAGACCTTATTCGGGCCCGGGTTGAAAGAGATTATCGCTGACATTACAGGAGGTAAAGGCCATGCCCTGCCTCAGGACAAAGCCAAAGCCAAGGCTAGACAGTCTAATTTTCGTTCCTTTCGTAATTTCAAAGCAGGAGCAGCATCAACTTCCTCTGCACCAAAACAGGAAGGAGCTGTTGCTCGCTACAGACAAGGCTGGAAACCTAACCAGTCCTGGAACAAGGGCAAGCAGACTAGGAAACCTGCTGCTGCCCCTAAAACAGCATGAATTGAGGGCCCCCGATCCGGGATCGGATCTAGTGGGGGGCAGACTTTCTCTCTTCGCCCAGGCTTGGGCAAGAGATGTTCAGGATCCCTGGGCGCTAGAGATAATATCTCAGGGATACCTTCTGGACTTCAAATACTCTCCTCCAAGAGAGAGATTTCATCTGTCAAGATTGTCAACAATCCAGACAAAGAAAGAGGCGTTTCTACGCTGCGTACAAGAGCTCTTCTTAATGGGAGTAATCCATCCAGTTCCACGATCGGAACAGGGACAGGGGTTTTACTCAAATCTGTTTGTGGTTCCCAAAAAAGAGGGAACTTTCAGACCAATCCTGGACTTAAAGATCCTAAACAAATTCCTAAGAGTTCCATCGTTCAAGATGGAGACTATTCGGACAATTTTACCTATGATCCAAGAGGGTCAATACATGACCACTGTAGATTTAAAAGATGCTTACCTTCACATACCGATTCACAAAGATCATTATCGGTACCTAAGGTTTGCCTTCCTAGACAGGCATTACCAGTTTGTGGCTCTTCCATTCGGATTGGCTACAGCTCCAAGAATCTTCACAAAGGTTCTGGGTGCTCTTCTGGCGGTACTAAGACCGCGGGGAATCTCGGTAGCTCCATACCTAGACGACATTCTGATACAAGCTTCAAGCTTTCAAACTGCCAAGTCTCATACAGAGTTAGTGCTGGCATTTCTAAGGTCACATGGAGGGAAGGTGAACGAAAAGAAAAGTTCACTCGTTCCACTCACAAGAGTTCCCTTCCTGGGGACTCTTATAGATTCTGTAGAAATGAAGATTTACCTGACAGAGGACAGGCTAACAAGACTTCAAAGTGCTTGCCGCACCCTTCATTCCATTCAACACCCGTCAGTGGCTCAATGCATGGAGGTAATCGGCTTAATGGTAGCGGCAATGGACATAGTACCCTTTGCACGCTTACACCTCAGACCACTGCAACTGTGCATGCTAAGTCAGTGGAATGGGGATTACTCAGACTTATCCCCTTCTCTGAATCTGGATCAAGAGACCAGAAATTCTCTTCTATGGTGGCTTTCTCGGCCACATCTGTCCAGGGGGATGCCATTCAGCAGACCAGACTGGACAATTGTAACAACAGACGCCAGCCTTCTAGGTTGGGGTGCCGTCTGGAATTCTCTGAAGGCTCAGGGACAATGGAGTCAGGAGGAGAGTCTCCTGCCAATAAACATTCTGGAATTGAGAGCAGTTCTCAATGCCCTCCTGGCTTGGCCCCAGTTGACAACTCGGGGGTTCATCAGGTTTCAGTCGGACAACATCACGACTGTAGCTTACATCAACCATCAGGGAGGGACAAGAAGCTCCCTAGCTATGATGGAAGTATCAAAGATAATTTGCTGGGCAGAGTCTCACTCTTGCCACCTGTCAGCAATCCACATCCCGGGAGTGGAGAACTGGGAGGCGGATTTCTTAAGTCGTCAGACTTTCCATCCGGGGGAGTGGGAACTTCATCCGGAGGTCTTTGCCCAAATACTTCGACGTTGGGGCAAACCAGAGATAGATCTCATGGCGTCTCGACAGAACGCCAAGCTTCCTCGTTACGGGTCCAGATCCAGGGATCCAGGAGCAGTCCTGATAGATGCTCTGACAGCACCTTGGGACTTCAGGATGGCTTACGTGTTTCCACCCTTCCCGTTGCTTCCTCGATTGATTGCCAGAATCAAACAAGAGAGAGCATCAGTGATTCTAATAGCACCTGCGTGGCCACGCAGGACTTGGTATGCAGACCTGGTGGACATGTCATCCTGTCCACCTTGGTCTCTACCTCTGAAACAGGACCTTCTGATACAGGGTCCCTTCAAACATCAAAATCTAACTTCTCTGAAGCTGACTGCTTGGAAATTGAACGCTTGATTTTATCAAGACGTGGATTTTCTGAGTCAGTTATTGATACCTTAATACAGGCTAGGAAACCTGTTACCAGAAAGATTTACCATAAGATATGGCGTAAATACCTATATTGGTGTGAATCCAAAGGTTACTCTTGGAGTAAGGTTAGGATTCCTAGGATATTGTCTTTTCTACAAGAAGGTTTAGAAAAGGGTTTATCTGCTAGTTCATTAAAGGGACAGATCTCAGCTCTGTCCATTCTGTTACACAAACGTCTGTCAGAAGTTCCTGACGTCCAGGCTTTTTGTCAGGCTTTGGCCAGAATTAAGCCTGTGTTTAAAACTGTTGCTCCACCATGGAGTTTAAACCTTGTTCTTAATGTTTTACAGGGCGTTCCGTTTGAACCCCTTCATTCCATTGATATAAAGTTGTTATCTTGGAAAGTTCTATTTTTAATGGCTATTTCCTCGGCTCGAAGAGTCTCTGAATTATCAGCCTTACATTGTGATTCTCCTTATTTGATTTTTCATTCGGATAAGGTAGTCCTGCGTACTAAACCTGGGTTCTTACCTAAGGTAGTTACTAACAGGAATATCAATCAAGAGATTGTTGTCCCTTCTTTATGCCCAAATCCTTATTCAAAGAAGGAACGTCTACTGCACAACCTGGATGTAGTCCGTGCTCTAAAATTTTACTTACAGGCAACTAAGGAATCTTCTCTGTTTGTCATTTACTCTGGGCAGAGGAGAGGTCAAAAAGCTTCCGCTACCTCTCTTTCTTTTTGGCTTCGTAGCATAATTCGTTTAGCTTATGAGACTGCTGGACAGCAGCCTCCTGAAAGAATTACAGCTCATTCTACTAGAGCTGTGGCTTCCACTTGGGCCTTCAAGAATGAGGCCTCTGTTGAACAGATTTGCAAGGCTGCAACTTGGTCTTCGCTTCATACTTTTTCCAAATTTTACAAATTTGACACTTTTGCTTCATCGGAGGCTATTTTTGGGAGTAAGGTTCTTCAGGCAGTGGTTCCTTCTGTATAAAGAGCCTGCCTATCCCTCCCGTCATCCGTGTACTTTTGCTTTGGTATTGGTATCCCAGAAGTAATGATGACCCGTGGACTGATCACACTTAACAGAAGAAAACATAATTTATGCTTACCTGATAAATTCCTTTCTTCTGTAGTGTGATCAGTCCACGGCCCGCCCTGTTTTTAAGGCAGGTAAATATTTTTTAATTTATACTCCAGTCACCACTTCACCCTTGGCTTTTCCTTTCTCGTTGGTCCTTGGTCGAATGACTGGGAGTGACGTAGAGGGGAGGAGCTATATGCAGCTCTGCTGGGTGAATCCTCTTGCACTTCCTGTTGGGGAGGAGTAATATCCCAGAAGTAATGATGACCCGTGGACTGATCAGACTACAGAAGAAAGGAATTTATCAGGTAAGCATAAATTATGTTTTTTTGGGGGGGGGGGTTACCACAAGAATTTATATTAAAAAAAAATTGTAGCTCAAATGTCCCATTTAAACTACTGTATAGATTGGCATTGGTGCCTGTAAAAAAATAAATATTTTCCTAATATGTATGTTTCAGGAAACTATTGACAGACTAGATGACCAACGTCTGAGTTTTCAAGAGACATTGGTAAAGGAAACTGAAATGCAGCTGGAGCAGACCACGTGTGAAACATCAGAGACGGTGCAAAATAGTCAGCTAGAAGTAACTTCTGTAATTGCGGGAGCTGAACAGTCACCTGTGAAACATCTTTCAAAAACTGAAGACCTTAATGAAGCTCCCTTAGATCTTTGTCATGCTGAAATTGAACAAGAGCGTAGTCAGCAAAGTTGTTCCTCTGAGATAAAACTGCTAGAGGAGACTCTGCAGACTACCGAGGCATTAATGGAAACTATACAAAATGAGAAGAGAGAGCTAGAAAACCAGCTACATGTCCTTCGGGAAGAGGTAACATTATAATGCGAAAATGATAAATATTAAAAACACATACTCTAGCCTTTGGATAATAAATTTGTGTTCTATTGATTTTGTTGTTATCCACAATTGATTTGCTTTTAATTTGCTTTTTATGAAGGTTTTGAATCTTAAAAATGAATTGCACCAGAAGACTGCTGAAGAGCAACAAATAACTGACAAATATGAGCAAGTCCAACACAACCTTAAATTGAAGGTGGATGAACTGACTGAGACTGTAACATACGCAGAGACAGCACTAGTGGCCTTGCGCATGGAGAAGATTGATGATGAACAAAAATTAACTGATCTTCAGCAGAAGATGGACATTGTTATCCAGGAAAGGGATGAACTTCTGAATGCAAAGGAGAGTCTTACAGCTGTGAGTGAGCAATTGAAAGAAGCCCTAGAACATAATATTTCAAAGGTAGGAGGGTGTTCTTTTTTGCAAGTATTTCCCAATATACTCCCAGGCATTTTTGAATTTTACTGTTCTTCCTATCATAAGCAATGACTTCTATCCTTCTCATAAGCTAAACTAGTGTTTAAGTTCTTAGTCTTATGAATTAAAATATATATATATTCCATTATACTTTTTGTACATGGGGTTTTGTTTTGGGAGGGTTACCACCAGATTTATTTATTTAACAAAAAAAAAAAAATTCTAGCTCAAATGTCCCATTTAAACTACTGTATAGATTGGCATTGGTGCCTGTTAAAAAAAAAAAAATTAATGTTTTCCTAATATGTATGTTTCAGGAAACTATTGACAGACTAGATGACCAGTGTCTGAGTTTTCAAGAGACATTGGTAAAGGAAACTGAAATGCAGCTGGAGCAGACCACGTGTGAAACATCAGAGACGGTGCAAAATAGTCAGCTAGAAGTAACTTCTGTAATTGCGGGAGCTGAACAGTCACCTGTGAAACATCTTTCAAAAACTGAAGACCTTAATGAAGCTCCCTTAGATCTTTGTCATGCTAAAATTGAACAAGAGCGTAGTCAGCAAAGTTGTTCCTCTGAGATAAAACTGCTGGAGGAGACTCTGCAGACTACCGAGGCATTAATGGAAACTATACAAAATGAGAAGAGAGAGCTAGAAAACCAGCTACATGTCCTTCGGGAAGAGGTAACATTATAATGCGAAAATGATAAATATTAAAAACACATACTCTAACCTTTGGATAACAAATTATGTTCTATTGAATTTGTTGCTATTCCCAATTGATTTGCTTTTAATTTGCTTTTTATGAAGGTTTTGAATCTTAAAAATGAATTGCACCAGAAGACTGCTGAAGAGCAACAAATAACTGACAAATATGAGCAAGTCCAACACAACCTTAAATTGAAGGTGGATGAACTGACTGAGACTGTAACATACGCAGAGTCAGCACTATTGGCCTTGCGCATGGAGAAGATTGATGATGAACAAAAATTAACTGATCTTCAGCAGAAGATGGACATTGTTATCCAGGAAAGGGATGAACTGCTGAATGCAAAGGAGAGTCTTACAGCTGTGAGTGATCAATTGAAAGAAGCCCTAGAACATAATATTTCAAAGGTACGAGGGTGTTCTTTTTCTCCAAGTATTTCCCAATATATTCCCAGGCATTATTGAATAATTTTACTGTCTCTTCCTACCATAATCAATAACTTCTATCCTTTTCATAAGCTAAACTAGTAGTTCTCATTCTTATACATTAAAAATAAAATAAGGGGTGTCATGTTAACTAAGCTAAATTAATTCCCTAGCTACAATACAATATCTATATAAAGTGTATCCCTAGTTATATGCCTCCTGTAAGATATACTAATTTCTCTTCAAGATTTTGTATACTTTATCATACCCTATTTGTACTAGACAGTCTGTTTCACTTTTCTGATTTAACATTGTATTACCAATGTATTCAAAAAGTCTTACCTGTTGACTTTCATATTTGGCGGTATATTTTAAACAATAGAACGTAATTCTCTATCTTGTCTTCACCTCTTTAATGCCTTTTAACTTTCCTAATCATCAATGTAGTGACTCTACACCAGACAGTGAATTAAATAAGGATGAATATATATCATCCATTACTCCAATATTATTCATGATCAGTCCTAAGATGGTCACATTGAACCCCATCACTGAACTAGTATCTTTGATGTATAGTTCACCCAATGATACTAAAGGTGACAAAAATGTATCACAAAAAATTGTAGCAGGCTCTACACTGAACATATTGTGACTACAGTTGGCCATCCTGGGGGCTTTGTTGGTTGCTTGTGTACCTTAGGAACTACATCAAATACCAGTTTTGTTTTTCTATTGGTTTATTTGTGTGTTTACTTATTTATTGGGAACCAGCTGCTGATTTTGTGGCTGCACAAATATGTATTGAATTATACTGAATATATCATTTATATCATTCTTTTTAAAACTGAGGTTAGCCTTAGAGGGAAGCTAAATACTAAAAATGCTAGCTAAAATAAAGTTGTCAAAACAAAGACTAGCCTGAGAAGGTTGGCACCTCAGTTTATAACTACACCTCAGATAATAAGATACTCCCACAAATGGAATTACTAGAAAAAGAATATAACTGGACATCAAATTGGTTTGCATACAGAAAAATGCATGACTATCTTACAAATATTCACAATCCTTTACGCCCCTTAACTAACTTAAAGACATTATTTACATTCCCACCACCCCTTTCCCATGCAATGTCTTTAATTTATAAAATATTAAAACAACCTCCTCCAGGTCATCTACCAAATTTTATTGACCATTGTGAGACAGACAGAGGAGAATATTACCACAACAAGCTGTATCTTTCAGAACACTATGTCCTCTTCGATTTCAGCTAATATGCTAGTAATTCATTTTACAATTGTGCATAGGTGGTATCTCTCACACTCTCTCTCCCCGGAAGCTTAAAAGTTTATACCCCAGAAAAAGCAATAAATGTTGGAAATGATGACATGTAGACAGTACTCTAGGTCATATGTACTGGTGGTGTCCAGACCTATAGCTTTTGGTTAAATATTATTCAGGACATAGATAGAAACAATCATTTTACTTGTCTTGCTAACCCATTAATGACTCCTGAATAAAAAAAAAACAAAATTTAAATTACATTTAAATTCAAATTTTCTTTCCAATAGCATGGAGAGTCCACAAATCCATTCTAATTATTAGTGGGAATTCAACTCCTGGGCACCAGGAGGAGGCAAAGAACACCCCAGCAAAGCTGTAAACATCACTCCCACTTCCCATAAAACCCCAGTCATTCTTTGTCTTGTACATCAGGAGGATGTGTGAAGATGGTGTCTGAAGATATTTGATCCTTTAATGGGTACTTTTCCCTGCAAGGAAGGATTGGGGCTATGCTGTGTCCATCTAATCCTCTTTAGTAAGAGTAATGGTGGATTTTAACAGTTGGAAGACAGCAAGTTACTCCTTGCTTACCTTCTAACATTTATGCTACCCCAATATTGAAAACCAGGGTTGGTTACTCTACTTTTCTTTTTCTACAGGTCCCTGTCAGAGGTCGGGTTGAGTCTCATACCTGAGGAGCGGTTTCCTGCCCTGCAGCTGGATCCACAGGTAAGTGCTCTCTCCTTCCAGGTTAGAAGAATTCAGCACTTAGGAGGTTAATCGCTCAGTGGACATAAATTGGGACTTATTTATTTATTTATTGGAAATATACTTAAGGGCAGCACCGACAGGGCACTTTAACTGGTAAGGAGCTTAAGGGGTTAATGGTCCCCTTTTTGATATAAGGCTTACTATGAGAGTGGGACATCTCTCATTGGGCTAATATATTTTTTGCCCTTATAATGGGAGTGATTTTTTTTTTGTGTGGGGTATATTTATGGCTTATCGCCCTTCCGACAGTCTTGTGTTTATTAAGGATCTTAGTGCCGACAGCGCAGCGTAACTCATGCACTTTTTCTATGTGGCGCAGTTGTTTTCTTTCCTAAGATATGGAGAGTCCACAACGTCATTCAATTACTAGTGGGAATATCACTACTGGCTAGCAGGAGTAGGCAAAGAGCACAGCAGCAAAGCTGTTAAGTGTCACTCCCCTACCCATAATCCCCAGTCATTCTCTTTTTTGCCTCTGTCAATGAAGGAGGTGAAGTTTTGATGTCTGAAGAATTGAATCCTTTTTCAGGTACTTTTCCCTGCAAGCAAGGATTTGGGTCTAGCTGAGTCCACTTTAATCTCTTCAGTAGAGTAGTGGCTGCTTTTAAGCAGTTAGGAAGTTGTGAGGTGGTCCTTACTTTGTTTCCTAACATATTGTTTCCCTTGTTATAGAAAGCCAGAGTTAGTTACTCTGTTCTTTCTTTTTTCTACAGGTCTCTGTAAGGAGTATGTGTCCTTTCACACCTTGTGAGCTGTCTCCCTGCCGGACAGCTAGATTGCAGGTAAGTGCTTTTGTCTTCTTGGTACTGGGGACTTGCACTTAGAAAAAATTTCTCTGTATTATTATCTGGGACTTTAAATCCTTAAGGTAGGATTTTATTATGGTAGTGGGCAGGCACTAATTTATGTGATTTGGAGAGTTGAGAGTTAATTTATTTCATGGTATGGAAGAAGTTAACCTATATTACTTTTATGGCTCTTGTTTTATTTAATAATGAGGTTTATAAACAATGTGGATGACATCTGTCTCAGGGCACATGTTTCCGGAGACCTTCCTGGGTGATTGTGACCATGGACACCAGCCTGGTAGGTTGGGGAGCAGTCTGGGACTCGTTAAAGGCGCAGGGACTATGGACTCGGGAGGAGTCTGCTCTCTCCATAAACATATTGGAATTGAGTGCGATTTACAATGCTCTGATGGCTTGGCCTCAATTGTCCTTAGCCCGGTTTATCAGGTTTCAGTCGGACAACATTACCTCAGTGGCTTACATCAACAACCATGGAGGAACTCTGAGTTCCTTAGCCATGAAGGAGGTGGCACAGATTATTCAGTTGGCGGAAGCTCACAATTGTCTGCCATCCACATTCCTGGAGTGGACAACTGGGAAGCAGATTTCCTGAGCTGACCGACATTTCATCCGGGGGAGTGGGCTCTCCATCCGGAGGTGTTCTCCAGGTTAACCCTCAAATGGGGGGTTTCGGGGATGGATCTGATGGCGTATTGGCAGAACGCCAAGCTTCCAAGGTGTGGTTCAAGGTCGAGAGATCCTCAGGCCGCTCTGATAGATGCTCTGGTGGATCCTTGGGATTTCGGTCTAGCATACCTGTTTCCTCAGTTTGTTCATTCCACAAATTATTGCTTGTATCAAACAGGAGAGAGCATCAGTAATTCTAATAGCTCCTGCATGGCCTTCGGATAGAAATATTAATCAGGAAATTGTTGTTGTTGTTCCTTCTCTCTGTCCCAATCCTCCTCCTCATAAAGAACGTCTGTTGCATAACTTGGATGTTGTGCATGCTCTAAAATTCTACCTACAGGCGGCTAAGGGTTTTCGCCAGTCTTCTGCCCTGTTTGTTTGTTTCTCAGGAAAGCGTAAGGGACAGAAGGCTACTGCTACTTCTCTTTCCCTCTGGTTGAGAAGTATAATTTGTTTTGCTTATGAGACTGCTGGACAGCAGCCTCCTGAGAGATATACAACTCATTCCACTTGGGCTGTCTCTTCTTCTTGGGCTTTCAATAATGAAGCTTCTGTGGAACAGATTTGCAAGGCTGCAACTTGGTCCTCTATGCATACTTTTTCCGAATGTGATACTTTTTCCTCGACTGAGGCCTCTTTTGGGAGAAAGGTTCTTTAAGTGGTGGTGCCTTCTGTTTAGGTCTGCCTGTCTTGTTCTCCCTCCCTGTTCATTCTGTGTCCTCTAGCTTGGGTATTGGTTCCCACTAGTAATTGAATGACGTTGTGGACTCTCCATATCTTAGGAAAGAAAACAAAATTTATGCTTGCCTGATAAATTTATTTCTTTTCGGATATGGAGAGTCCACGACCCCACCCTTTATTAAGACAGTTATTTTTCACTAAACCTCATGCACCTCTACACCTTTGTGTTATTCCTTTTCCATTTCCCTTCGGTCGAATGACTGGGGATTATGGGTAGGGGAGTGACACTTAACAGCTTTGCTGTGGTGGTCTTTGCCTCCTCCTGGTGGCCAAGAGTGATATTCCCACTAGTAATTGAATGACGTCGTGGACTCTCCATATCCGTAAAGAAAGAAATTTATCAGGTAAGCATAAATTTCTCAGCTGACTTGGAGAGCGGAGTGGCTGCTTATCTCCATACTTCGATGCAAGCTTGGATTCGGAGGAGTCTAGGTGTCGATCCTGCTTAATGCTTATAACGATATGGGCATTTTCGAGTCTATTAGGTAAAACATTAGACTCTCTAGTGGGATTTAAAGGGACATTATACACTAGATTTTTCTTTGCATAAATGTTTTGTAGATCCATTTATATAGCCCATACAGTTTTTTTGTTATGTTTTGTTTTTTAAATGGATAGGTTTGCTTATTTTTTAAATAACATTGTTCTGATTTTCAGACTCCTCCTAACCAAGCCCCAAAGTTTTAGGAGAATACCGACGTATACCTACTCCAGCTTGCTTTTGTTTGTGTAAAGGGTCTTTCTCTTACAAGGTGTATCCAGTCCACGGATTCATCCTTACTTGTGGGATATTCTCATTCCCTACAGGAAGTGGCAAAGAGAGCACACAGCAAAGCTGTCCATATAGCTCCCCCTCAGGCTCCGCCCCCACAGTCATTCTCTTTGTCGCTCTAATTCTTTTATAACAGATGCCGCTTTGCAATTAGCTAAGTTAGCGGCGAAAAATTCTGGTTTTGCCATCATGGCGCGCAGAGCGCTCTGGCTGAAATCATGGTCGGCTGATGTGTCGTCTAAAACTAAGTTACTGAATATCCCTTTCAAGGGAAAGACCCTTTTCAGGCCAGAGTTGAAAGAGATTATTTCGGATATCACTGGGGGAAAGGGCCATGCCCTCCCGCAAGATAGGCCTTTTAAGGATAAAAACAAGGCTAATTTTCGTTCCTTTTGCAACTTCAGGAGCGGTCCTGCTTCAACCTCTGCAACCGCAAAGCAGGAGGGTAACACTTCACAGCCCAAGGCAACCTGGAAGCCTTTGCAGGGCTGGAACAAGGGTAAACAGGCCAAGAAGCCTGCAGCTGCTACTAAGACAGCATGAAGGGGTAGCCCCCGATCCGGGACCGGATCTGGTAGGGGGCAGACTCTCTCTTTGCTCAGGCTTGGGCAAGAGATGTTCCCGATCCCTGGGCATTAGAGATAGTTGCTCAGGGATATCTTCTAGATTTCAAGGACCTTCCTCCAAGGGGAAGGTTCCACATTTCTTGTCTGTCTACAGACCAGACAAAGAAAGAGGCGTTCTTACGCTGTGTAGAAGATCTAATCAAGATGGGAGTGATATGTCCAGTTCCAATTACAGAACAAGGACTGGGTTTTTACTTGAACCTGTTTGTGGTTCCCAAAAAGGAAGGAACTTTCAGACCAACCCTGGATCTAAAAATTCTAAACAAATTCCTCAAAATTCCATCCTTCAAGATGGAGACCATTCGGACAATCTTACCGATGATCCAGGAAGGTCAATATATGACTACCGTGGATCTAAAGGATGCGTACCTTCATATTCCTATCCACAAAGATCACCATCCGTTCCTAAGGTTCGCTTTTCTGGACAAGCATTACCAGTTCGTGGCCCTTCCCTTCGGGTTGGCCACCGCTCCAAGAGTTTTCACAAAAGTGCTAGGGTCCCTTCTAGCGGTACTAAGACTGCGGGGCATTGCAGTAGCACCCTATCTGGACGACATCTTGATTCAGGCGTCGTCTTTTCCCAGAGCCAAGGCTCATACGGATATTGTTCTGGCCTTTCTAAGGTCTCACAGGTGGAAGGTGAACACCGAAAAAAGTTGGAATGGGGATTATGCAGATTGGTCTCCTCAAATCCAACTGGACCAGGAAACCAGAGATTCTCTTCTCTGGTGGTTGTCTCAGGGAATGTGCTTCCGCAGACTGGAGTGGATCATCGTAACGACCGACGCCAGTCTGTTAGGCTGGGGCGCGGTCTGGGGCTCCCTGAAAGCTCAGGGTCTATGGTCTCGGGAAGAGTCTCTTCTCCCGATAAACATTTTGGAACTGAGAGCGATATTCAATACGCTCCAGGCTTGGCCTCAGCTAGCGGCGGCCAAGTTCATCAGATTTCAGTCGGACAACATCACGACTGTAGCATACATCAATCATAAGGGAGGAACAAAGAGTTCCTTAGCGATGAAGGATGTAACCAAGATAATCAGGTGGGCGGAGGATTACTCCTGCCACCTATCTGCGATTCACATCCCAGGAGTAGACAACTGGGAAGCGGATTTCCTAAGTCGTCAGACTTTTCACCCGGGGGAGTGGGAACTTCACCCGGAGGTATTTGCTCAGCTGACTCAGCTTTGGGGCATTCCAGAGTTGGATCTGATGGCGTCCCGTCAGAACACCAAACTTCCTCTTTACGGATCCAGGTCCAGGGACCCCAAGGCGGCTTTGATAGATGCTCTAGTAGCGCCTTGGTCCTTCAATCTGGCCTATGTCTTTCCACCGTTTCCCCTTCTCCCTCGGCTGATAGCCAGAATCAAACAGGAGAAGGCCTCGGTAATTCTGATAGCGCCAGCGTGGCCACGCAGGACTTGGTATGCAGACCTAGTGGACATGTCATCTGTCCCACCATGGACACTGCCAATGAGACAGGACCTTCTAATACAGGGTCCATTCTTGCATCCAAATCTAGTTTCTCTGCAGCTGACTGCTTGGAGATTGTACTCTTAATTCTATCCAAGCGTGGGTTCTCTGAATCAGACATAGATACTCTGATCCAAGCTAGAAAACCTGTCACCAGGAAAATTTACCATAAGATATGGCGGAAATATCTTTGTTGGTGTGAATCCAAGGGTTACTCGTGGAGTAAGATTAGGATTCCAAGGATATTGTCTTTTCTCCAAGAGGGATTGGAGAAAGGGTTATCAGCTAGTACCTTAAAGGGACAAATATCTGCTCTGTCTATCTTGTTACACAAGCGTCTGGCAGAAGTACCAGACGTTCAAGCGTTTGCACAGGCTTTAGTCAGAATCAAGCCTGTCTATAAACCTGTGGCTCCTCCATGGAGTCTAAATTTAGTTCTTTCAGTTCTTCAAGGGGTTCCGTTTGATGCTTTACATTCTATAGATATTAAGTTATTATCTTGGAAAGTTTTGTTTTTGGTAGCTATATCTTCTGCTCGAAGAGTTTCAGAATTATCTGCTTTGCAGTGTAATTCACCCTATCTGGTGTTCCATGCCGATAAGGTAGTTTTTGCGTACCAAACCTGGTTTTCTTCCTAAAGTGGTTTCTAATAAGAACATTAACCAGGAAATCATTGTTCCTTCTCTGTGTCCTAATCCATCCTCAAGGAAGGAACAACTATTACACAATCTTGATGTGGTTCGTGCTTTAAAATTCTATTTACAAGCAACTAAAGATTTCAGACAAACATCATCCTTGTTTGTTGTCTATTCTGGTAAGAGGAGAGGGCAGAAAGCAACTGCTACCTCTCTTTCCTTCTGGCTGAAAAGCATCATCCGATTGGCTTATGAGACTGCTGGACAGCAGCCTCCTGAACGAATTACAGCTCATTCCACCAGAGCTGTGGCTTCCACATGGGCTTTCAAGAATGAGGCTTCTGTTGAACAGATTTGTAAGGCAGCGACTTGGTCTTCACTGCATACTTTTGCCAAATTTTACAAATTCGATACTTTTGCTTCTTCGGAGGCTATTTTTGGGAGAATGGTTTTGCAAGCAGTGGTGCCTTCCGTTTAGGTTACCTGTCTTGTTCCCTCCCTTCATCCGTGTCCTAAAGCTTTGGTATTGGTATCCCACAAGTAAGGATGAATCCGTGGACTGGGTACACCGTGTAAGAGAAAACAGAATTTATGCTTACCTGATAAATTACTTTCTCTTACGGTGTATCCAGTCCACGGCCCGCCCTGGCAATTAAGCCAGGTTGAAATTTCTTGTTTAAACTACAGTCACCACTGCACCCTATGGTTTCTCCTTTTTCTCCTAACCGTCGGTCGAATGACTGGTGGGGCGGAGCCAGAGGGGGAGCTATATGGACAGCTTTGCTGTGTGCTCTCTTTGCCACTTCCTGTAGGGAATGAGAATATCCGTGGACTGGATACACCGTAAGAGAAAGTAATTTATCAGGTAAGCATAAATTCTGTTTTTCATAGGGAAGGGGGAGTGTCTATTTCCCACTTGCAGTGGGTGTTCCAGTAACCTTTTAAACAGAGCTAAACTGGAAGCTTCTAAGTAAGTTTTTAAACTGTTTTATACTGGATTTCTATATCCGTATCTGTGCATATTATTCTTTCGCAACAGTGAAGGTAAACTTTAATGAATGAGAGCCTGGTTTTTAAAAAATACTATTAAAAACTGGGCTTTCATTCATCAAAGTTTACCTTCACTTTAAGGGACAAAAATCATCCTCTTCCTCCTCCAAGCCTGAGCAAATCAAGACTTCATGGAAATCAGCATGAAGGGTCCACCCCCGATCCAGTCATGGATCAGGTGGGGGTAGGCTTTTCTTCTTTAAGCAGGCTTGGATTTGCGATGTCCCAGATCCTTGGGCGGTGGAAGTAGTCTACCAGGGGGCTACAGGACAGGATTCAAATCTTGTCCTCCACGAGGCAGGTTTATCCTGTCAAGGTTATCTGCAAACCATATAAAGAGAGAGGCTTTCTTAAACTGTGTAAAAGATCTCGCTTCTCTAGGAGTGATTTGTCACAGTTCCTCTGGCAGAACAGGGCCAAGGATTCTATTCCAATCTGTTTGTGGTTCCCAAGAAAAAAGGGAACTTTTCGACTCATTCTAGACCTCAAGTGTCAACAAATTTCTCAAGGTCCCGTCCTTCAAAATAGAGACTTTCCGTTCTATTCTCCCTTTAATTCAGGAGGATCAGTTTGACAACCATAGACCTGAACAACGAGCATCTTCATGTTCCTATTCACAAGGAACATTTCCAATTCCTGGGTTTGCCTTTTTGGACAAACACTTCCAATTTGTAGCCCTACCTTTTGGCCTAGCCACTGCCCCTAGAATCTTTACAAAGGTTCTAGGGGCTCTTTTGGCAGTGGCCAGATTTTAAGGAATTGCAGTGGCTCCGTACCTGGACGATATCTTGGTTGAGGCGCCATCTTTACATTTTGCAAGATTCCATACAGATTCTCTGTTGTCGATTCTTCGCTCTCACGGGTGGAAGGTAAATCTGGAAAAGAGTTCCTTGGTACCAAATACAAGGGTATGTTTTCTGGGACGATCATAGACTCTCTCTCCATGAAGATTTTCTTGATGGAGGTCAGAAAATCCAAACTTCTTGCTGCCTGTCTTTCTCTTCATTCCTCTATCTGTCCATTAGTGGCAATATGTATGGAAGTAATTGGTCTCATGGTGGCTTCCATGGACAGTATTCAGTTTGCTTGATTCCATCTGAGACCTCTACAGTTATGCATGCTCAGACAATGGAACGGAGACCACTCAGACCTCTCTGAGGATAGTCTTAGACATCCGGACAAGAGATTCTCTGTCCTGGTGGCTCTCTCAGGACAATGTCTTAAGGCACTTGCTTCCTGAGACCATCTTGGGAGATTGTGACCACGGACGCCAGCCTTTCGGGCTCAGGAGCAGTTTGGGGTTCCTTAAGAGCTCAGGGACTTTGGACTCAGGAGTCTGCCCTCCCAATAAACATTCTAGAGTTGAGAGCAATCTTCAATGCACTGATAGCTTGGCCTCAACTAAGTTTGGTCTGGTTTATCAGATTCCAATCGGAGAACATTACCTCAGTGGCGTACATCAACCACCAGGGAAGTACTCGGAGCTCCTTAGCTATGAAGGAGGTGACTTGCATACTTCAGTGGGCGGAGTCTCACAATTGTCACCTTTCTGCCATTCACATCCCAGGGGTGAACAACTGGAAAGCGGATTATCTGAGCAGGCAGATCTTTCATCCCGGGGAGTGGGCACTTCATCCAGAAGTCTTCTTGATGATAACCCTTAGGTGGGGAGTTCCGGAGTTGGATCTGAAGTCATCTCGTCTAAATGTCAAACTTCCAAAATACGTATCAGAGATCCGCAAGGAGCTCTGGTTGACGTTCTGGCTGTTCCTTGGGACTTCGGTTTCATTTTTCTGTTTCCTCCGTTTGCCCTTATTCCTCAGGTGATAGCTGGAGCGGGCATCAGTGATTCTAATCACTTTAGCTTGGCCTTGCAGAATCTGGTTTGCGGACCTGCTAAGGATGTCTTCCCTTCCCCCTTGGAAGTTGCCTCTGAGGAAGGACCTTCTACTTCAGGGACCTTTCCTCCATCCAAACCTAGATTCTCTGAAGCTGACTGCTTGGCGATTAAACGCCTAGTTTTGTGTAGACAAGGTTTTTCAGAAAAAGTTTATTGATACCATGCTTTAGGCTCATAAGCCGGTAACTCACAAGATTTACCATAAGGTGTGGCGTAAATACCTTTTTTGGTGCAAATCTACGGGTTTCCCTTGGGGTAAGGTGAAGGCTCCCCGCATCCTGTCTTTTCTTCAGGAGGGCCTGGAGAAGGGCTTGTCAGTCAGTACTCTGAAAGGTCAGGCCTCTGCCCTTTCAATCCGTTTGCATAAACGTCTGACGGACTTGCCAGATGTTCAATCCTTTTTTTCAGGCCTTTGTCAGAATCAGGCCTGTGTTAAAATCTGTTGCTCCTCCATGGAGCCTTAATCTTGTACTTAGAGTTCTGCCGCAGGCTCCGATTGAGCCTATGCACACTGTTGATATTAAATTGTTATCCTGGAAAATCTTCTCCCTATTTCCTCTGCTCATAGAGTCTGAGCTTTCGGCTCTGCAATGTGACCCCCCATACCTTATTTTTCATGTGGATAAGGCGGTCCTTCGTACCAAGTCAGGATTTCTTCCTAAGGTTGTGTCGGACCGCAATATTAATCAGGAAATTGTCGTTCCTTCATTCTGTCCTAATCCTCCTTAGAAGGAACGTCTTTTGCATAACCTAGATGTTGTGCGTGCTCCTCAGTTGTATCTGCAGACAACTGGAGACTTTCGACAATCTACTGCTCTTTTTGTTGTGTTCTCTGGCAAACGCAAGGGCCAGAAGGCCACTTCTTTTACTCTTTACTTTTGGTTAGGAAGTGTTATTAGGTTGGCTTATGAGACAGCTGGACAACATCCTCCTGAGAGGATTACTGCTCATTCAACTAGGGCTGTCTCTTCTTCCTGGGCCTTTAAAAATGAGGCTTCTGTGTAATAAATCTGCAAGGTGGCCTGTTGGTCCTCGGTGCATACTTTTTCTAAATTCTACAAATTCAATGTTTTTACCTCGATTGAGGCTTCTTTTGGGAGGAAAGTTCTTCAAGCGGTGGTGCCTTCTGTTTAGGTCCACCTATCGTTTTCTCCCTCCCCTTCCATTCGGTGTCCTCTAGCTTGGGTATTGGTTCCCACTAGTAATTAGAATGGTTTTGTGGACTTTTTTTTCTTTTTTTCTGGTATGGAGAGTCCACGAACTGCCCTTAAAACGGCCTTTGTCATTTTCGAAACCTCATGCACCTCTGTAACCTTTATGTCCTCTTCTCTTTCAATATTCCTTTGGCTGAATGACTGAGGGTTTATGGGAAGTGGGAGTGATACTTAAAAGCTTTGCCTCATCTTGGTGGCCAGGAGTTGAATTCCCACTTGTAATTAGAATAGATTCGTGGACTCTCCATGCCAGGAAAGAAAATAATTTATCAGGTAAGCATAAATTTTGTTATTTCAGATTATGGAAATGCAAAAATACCCAATCAAACCAACAGAGTCTCTGAATTTTTAAAACTAGAGGAATATTACCAGAAGCAGGAGAATTTAGAGATTTTTTTATCGTATTACAAGCATTATGGAAGCATTATTTGGAAACAAGTAACAAATCAGAGATCGATTAAAGGGATATGAAACAGAGATTTTTTTTTTTTCTTTCTTGATTTAGATAGAGCATGGAATTTTCTTTGTTCTTTTGCTATCTTTATTTGGCAAGCAGGGCATTTTTATAAATGGATCACTAGAGTGCAACAAACAACTGTGTAAAATATAGCTTTGTTTGTTCTGGAGTCTTCATTTCCACTTTCAATAGTAATTGTAAATCCCATAATTTTCAGAAATAAATTACAGGAAAATGGGACAAAATAAGTGATTAAAAGTATATTGCAAAGTTTTTACTGCATATAATTAAACAGTTTGTAATCTTTAAATATGTCCACGATTTCATTCCAATTACTAGTGGGATATTCAACTCCTGGCCAGCAGTAGGAGGCAGAGAGCTGTTAAGTGTAACTTCCCTTACCCATAATCCCCAGTGATTCTCTTTGCCTCTGTCAATGGAGGATGTGCGAAGATGGTGTCTGAAGATATTAAATCCTTTTATGGGTACTTTTCCCTGCAAGCAAGGATTGGGGTCTAGCTGTGTCCACGTCAATCTCTTAAGTAAGAGAAGTGGTGGCTTTTAGCAGTTGGAAGGCGGTGAGGTAGTCTTTGCTTTACTTCTAACACTTTTGCTACCCCTTTGCAGAAAGTCAGGGTTGGTTACTCTGCTCTTTGTTTTCCTACAGGTCCCTGACAGGGAGTGGAGTACCTGTCGCACCTAAGTAGCTGTTATCTGCCCTGCAGCTGGATCCACAGGTAAGTGCCTTTGCCTTCTAAGTACTGAAGGACAGCACTTTAGAGGTTAACCCTCAAGTGGATCTATTTTGGGACAAAGTTATCCTTTTTTGATTAAGGGTAAGTTTATGGGCAGTTTTACTGGCACTTTATATATTTGTGACTGAGAGAGACTTAAGGGGTTAATAAAGATCTATCCTTGGAATTTTTCTTTCTTTTACTTTGGCTGAAGGATTGTTAGGGTTTTTTTATATTTTCCCCTTATTTATGGAGCCCGGATACGGGTTAAGGAATAGGCTGGGGAGCAAATAGACTTTTTTTTTTTAATTTGAGCCGTTAGAAACAGGCACTTGTGATGTTGCGCAGTTTCTTTTCTCTAGCCGCTCATGTGACCTCCGCTCTTCCGTGTTGTACAGAGTGGAGCTTAGTGAGTCTTGGTGTATCGGCTTTGCGGCTTGTTCTTCGATGATCAGATTGTCTGCCAAGAGGAGAGGAACTCTGCAGGAGACTCTCGCTTCCTCTTGCTAGTGGGTTTTCAATTTCTGTCACGTAGGAGCCTCAGGCAGTTTGAGGTTGATTTAAAGGGTGACCGATTATTTTGCCTAAGTATAATACATTTTGTTTCTAAAGTTTGTTTATGTGAGTTGCATTAACGTTCTGTGGGGACAGTTTATTTATAATTTTTTATTTAAATTCTAATTTTGTCATCTTTAGGATCTAATTTCTGTAGCTTTGAACTCGGAACAGGATCTGTCTATTTCAATAGATAAATGCTTACTATGTTTAGAGGCCCAAATTGTTCTGCCTTTGCAATTTTGTTCCTCATGCTTAGCTAAAACTTTACAATTTAAAGACCAGTTTACTCCCTTCTGAGCCAAGTGTCTCTCAGTATAATGTTGTGCGTGACAGGCCTCCGCTTTCTCCACAAACGTCCCAAGCCTTAATTGTTTCTCATACAGTGCCTTCTGTTTCCTCTCAACCTCCTGGGGGTATTTATTTACCTGGAGATTTTGCTGCACAGATAACTTCTTGCAGTATCTGTAGCTGTATCTGCTTTCCCTACTTCAGGTATGCGTAAGAGGAAATCTAAACATTTTTCTGCTAGTAAGGTTTCTGACCCCTCTAAATCTGCGCTGGTCAACCTCTCCCCTATGTCTGACGAGGAGGATACCTCAGTAGCTTCTGAGGGGGAAATCTCAGACTCTGACATATTAGGGGAAAATTCTGCAGAGTCTGAAGAAGTTAATTTCAGGTTTAAGCTTGAACATCTCCGGTTACATCTGAAGGAGGTTCTAGCTACTTTGGACGACTCCTAACCTTCTGTCGTCAATCCTAAAAAGTAAAATTTTATAGATTATGATTCTCCCTCTTCTGTGGATGATTTTCCTGTTCCAGACAAGATGTCTGAAATTATAGCTCATGAATGGGATAAGTCAGGGGTTCCTTTTTCCCCTTCCCCTGTATTTAAAAAGATATTTTTTCTGTTGCTGACTCCATTCGTGACTCATGGCGCACTGTGCCTAAGGTAGAAGGAGCTATCTCTTCTTTAGCTAAAAGAACTACCATTGAGGATAGTTGTTCCTTTAAGGATCAAATAGATAAGAAGCTAGAGGTTTACTTAAAAAAGATGTACATCCATCAAGGATTACAGTGGCAACCTGTGGCAAGTATTGCTACTGTTGCGGAAGCTGCATCTTATTGGTGCGATGCCTTGTCTGATCTTATATCAGAATAGACTATGATCGAGAAGATCCAAGACAGGATCAAAGCTCTTAAAGAGATACTAAACCCAATTTTTTTTCTTTCATGATTCAGATAGAGCATGAGATTTTAAGCACCTTTCTAATTTACTCCTATTATCAAATGTTCTTTGTTCTCATACTATCTTGATTTGAAAAAGCAGTACTGTAAGCTTTAGAGCCGGACCATTTTTGTTCAGCACCTAGGTAGCATTTGCTGATTTGTGGCTAAATGTAGCAAACCAATCGGCAATCTCTACCAAAATGCTGAACTAAAAATGGGCCGGCTCCTGACCTTTTTATTACTGCTTTTTCAAATCAAGATAACATGAGAACAAAGAAAAATTGATAATAGGAGTAAATTAGAAAGTTGCTTAAAATTGCATGCTTTATCTGCGATGGTAACATGCAGGTAATTAGACTGGGAGCTAAGATGTCTAGCTCCACTGTTGTAGCTTGCAGAGCTCTGTGGTTAAAATCCTGGTCGGCTGATGTAACTTCAAAAGCCAAGCTTTTGTATTTACCTTATAAAGGTAAAACTTTATTTGGTCCTGATCTGGCGGAAATCATTTCTGAAATTATGGGTGGAAAGGGATCTTTCCTACCTCGTAACTTTAAAGGACCAGTCTTCCTCCTCTGCTTCCAAACCAGAGCAATCCAAGACCTCTTGGAGGTCCAGTCAGCCTTGGAATAAGGGGAAGCAAAACAAGAAGCCTTTAACTGATTCTAAATCCGCATTAAGGGTTTGCCTGTGGTAGGCAGGCTTTCTCTTTTTCAGCAAGCTTGAATACGCGATGTCCCAGATCCATGGGCTGTGGACATAGTATCCCAGGGTTACAGAATAGGATTCAAGTCTTGCCCTCCAAGGGGCAGATTTCTCCTTTCAAGACTATCTACAAACCAAGTAAAGAGGGAGGCCTTCTTAAGCTGCATAGAGGACCTATACTCCCTGGGAGTAATTGTTCCAGTTCCCATAGAGGAACAGGGACAAGGATTCTATTCAAATTTCTTTGTGGTTCACAAAAAGAAGGGAATTTTCCGTCCCATTCTAGACCTAAAGTGCCTCACAAATTCCTCAGGGTTCCATCCTTCAAAATGGAAACTATTCGTTCCATTCTTCCATTGGTTCAGGAAGGTCAGTTCATGATGACCATAGACCTGAAGGACGCGCATGTTCTCATTTACAGAGATCATCACCAGTTTCTAAGGTTTGTCTTTCTTGACAAGCATTTCTAGTTTGTTGCACTACCGTTTGGTCTTGCCATGGCTCCCAGAATATTTACAAAGGTTCTGGGGGCTCTTTTGGCAGTGGTCAGATCCTAGGGAATTGCAGTGGCGCCTTACCTAGACATCTTGGTTAAGGCGTCATCTTTTCAACTAGCAAAATCTCATACATAGATGTTATCTTTTCTACGTTCCCACGGATGTAAAGTGAATCTGAAAAAGAGTTCCCTTGTTCCAGCTACAAGGGTGTGTTTCTTAGGGACAATCGTAGATTCCCTGTCCATGAAGATTTTCCTGATAGATGTCAGAAAATCCAAAATTCTAGCTTCATGCCTTTTTCTCCAGTCTACTATTCGTCCATCAGTGCTCAATGCATGGATGTGATTGGTCTGATGGTTGCTTCCATGGACATCATTCCTTTTGCACAGTTCCATCTGAGACCTCTGTAACGATGCATGCTCAGTCAATGGAACGGAGACCATTCAGATCTCTTGCAGAGGATAGATCTGGATCCCTTAACAAGAGACTCTCTCATGGTGGATTTCACAGAAACATCTGTCTCAGGGCACTTTCTTCTTGAGACCTTCCTGTGACTATGGACGCCAGCCTCTGGAGGAATCTTCTCTTCCCATAAACATTTTGGAGTTGAGAGCTTGGCCTCAATTATCTTTAGTCCGGTTTATCAGATTCCAGTCGGACAATATCACCTCAGTGGCTCACATCAACCACTAGGGAGTAACTCGGCGTTCCTTGGCTATGAAGGAGGTGACTCGCATTCTGCAGTGGGCGGAAGCTCACGATTGTCTCCTATCTGCTACCCACATTACAGGGGTGGACAACAGGAAGGCGGACAAACGTCTCATCCCGGGGAGTGGGCTCTCCATCCAGAAGTGTTCTCACAGATAACCCTCAGGTGGGTGGTTCCAGAGTTGGATCTGATGGTGTCTCGTCAAAACACCAAGCTCCCAAAGTACGGTTCAAGGTCAAGAGATCCTCAGGCCGCTCTGATAGACGCTCTAGCGGTTCCTTGGATCTTCTCTCTGGCATAACGGTTTCCTCCGTTGGCTCTCCTTCCACGAGTCATTGCTTGTATAAAACAGGAGAGAGCATCTGTAATTCTAATAGCTCTTGCATGGCCTCACAGGGTCTGGTTTGCGGATCTGGTGAAGATCTCATCTCTTCCACCTTGTAGGTTACCTCTGAGAAAGGACCTTCTACTTCAGGGTCTATTCCTTTATCCAAATCTGGATTCTCTGAAGCTGACTGCTTGGAGATTAAATGCCTAGTTTTGACAAAACATGGTTTTTCTCAGGCAGTCATTGATACCATGCTTCAGGTTCGTAAACCTGTTACTCACAATATTTACCATAAGGTAGGGCCTAAATACCTTTATTGGTGTGAATCTAAGGGTTTCTCCTGGAGCCGGATGAGGATTCCCCGCATTTTATCTTTTCTTTAGGATGACCTGGAGAAGGGTTTGTCAGTCAGTACGCTGAAGGATCAGATTTCTGCACTGTCTATCCTTTTGCACCAATGTGCAATGCAGATGTTCAAGCTTTTGTTCAGGCCTGCAGAGTTTCTGAGTTTTCGGCTCTGCAGTGTGATTCCCTGTACCTTATTTTTCATGCAGATAAGGTGGTCTTTGTACTAAGTTGGGTTTTCTCCCGAAGGTGGTGTCGATCGAAACATTTAAGAAATTGTCCTAATCCTTCTTCCCATAAGGAACGTCTTTTGCATAACCTGGATGTTGTGCATGCTCTTAAATTTTACCTTCAAGCAACTAAAGATTTTCGACAATCTTCTGCCCTGTTTGTTGTTTTCTCTGGAAAACGTAAAGTTCACACGGCCACTTCTACTACCTTTTCCCTCTGGTTAAGAAGTGTTATACGTTTAGCTTATGACTGGACAGCAGCCTCCTGAGAGAATTACGGCTCATTCCACTAGGGCTGTCTCCTCTTCCTGGGCTATCATAAATGAAGCTTCTATGGAGCAGATTTGCAAGGCGGCAACATGGTCCTCTTTGCATACTTTTTCCAAATTCTACAAATTTGATACTTTTGCCTCGGTTGAGGCTTTTTTTTAGGAGAATGGTTCTTCAAGCAGTGGTGCCTTCTGTTTAGGTCTACCTACAGTGTTCTCCCTCCCTGTTCATTCTGTGTCCTCTAGCTTGGATATTGGTTCCCACTAGTAATTGGAATGAAACCATGAACTCTCCATGCCATAGGAAAGAAAACAAAATGTATGCTTACTTGATAAATTTCTTTCCGGGCATGGAGAGACCATGACCCCGCCCTTTTTCAATTTTAATTCTGCATTTTTTTAGTAAACCTCAGGCACCTCTATACCCGTGTGTTATTTCTTTTTCCATTTTCCTTCGGCTGAATGACTGGGGATTATGGTTAAGGGAAGTTAAATTAACAGCTCTGTTGGGGTGCTTTTTGCCTCCTCCTGCTGGCCAGGAGTTGAATATCCCACTAGTAATTGGAATGAAGTCGTGGACTCTCCATGCCCGGAAAGAAAGAAATTGATCAGGTAAGCATAAATTTAGGTTTTTTTAACGGTGTATAACAATATTATATTAATGGAAAAATCTTCATTATTATTATTATTATCGGTTATTTGTAGAGCGCCAACAGATCCCGCAGCGCTAATTAAAACATGAACATGTTGTTTAATACATCTTAACGCATTCTCTGTATATTTACAGTCACAAAAGTTATACATCATGTTAGAGAGACCTTGTGTCTTTCATATTAATGCTTTTTACTATATGCACAATGTAAGTTTTTAACCACCCTATAAAACATATAGCCTTTAAGGGAATATTATTTCCTGCCATGTTTAGTGACTTCCATCAACCTCCATAAGTAACAGCACGTAGCTTTAGCATCTCAAACGTATTTATTTTTTTGTAGTGTACAGAGGCTCAAGATCAACTAGGAAGAGCACAAGATGAGTTGAAATGCCAAAGGGAACTATTTGATGATTTGCAAAGTCAAGTTTCTTCTAGACCTACAAAAGAACTTGTACAAACCCTGGAAGAGAAGGTAGATATTAATTTAATAGTAATTTTGAAATTGTTTGCATGTTTAGATGAACATTGTGTTTGCTAATGTTTTATGAATATCCTGCAATTTTTAACTTAAAGGGACAGTCTAGTCAAAATGAAACTTTCATGATTCAGATAGGGCATGCAGTTTTAAACAACTTTCCAATTTTACTTTTATCATCAAATTTGCTTTGTGCTCTAGGTATTCTTTGTTGATGGCTAAACTTAGGTAGGCTTATATGTGAATTTCTAAGCCCTTGAAGGCGGCCTCTTATCTCAGTGCATTTTGACAGTTTTTCACAGCTAGACTGCGCTAGTTCATATGTGTGCTTACTCGCGTGGAGTTACTTATGAGTCGGCACCGATTGGCTAAAATGCAAGTCTGTCAAAAGAACTGAAATAAAGGGGCAGTCTGCAGAGGCTTAGATACAAGGTAATCACAGAGGTAAAACGTGTATTAATATAACCGTTTTGGTTGTGCAAAACTGGGGAATGGGTAATAAAGGGATTATGTTTCTTTTTAAACAATAAAAAGTTTCAAGTAGTGTGTCTGTTTTAAGGTAGAACAATATTTTTGACAAACCTTGTTTTGGTAAACTTTTTTTTTTTTTTTTTTTTTTTTTTTTTTTTTGCCGTTTAGATTCTGCAACTTGAGAAAACATTGAATCAGAAGACTGCAGAAGAGCAACAACTGATTGATGTACATGAGCAAGCTCAACATAAAATTAATTTGAAGGTGGAACAGCTTACAGAGACTATGAAGTATGCTGAGTCTGAACTGGAGTCTTTGCAAGCAGAGAAGCTTAATGCTGAAGAAAAAGTTCTTAATATTCAACAGCAGATGGAAATGGTCTCTCATGAGAGAGATGAGCTGTTAATTACAAAGAATACACTAGTGGAAGAGATTGAAAAAATGAAAAATGACCTGCAAGATCATATTTCAATGGTAAGAGTAATCTTTATCTTTTTTTAAACAATAAAAATTCTGAAATACACTGTCCCTTTAATAATTCAGACAGAGCAATCAATTTTAAACAACTTCCCAATTTACTTCTATTTAATTTGCTTAGTTCTCTTGGTATCCAATGTTGGAAAGCATACCTAGGTAATCTCAGGTGGTGGGAGCTAACTGATGATTGGTGGCTGAACATATATGCCTCTTGTCATTAGCTTACCTATGTGTTCAACTGGCTTCCTCTAGTCCATTTCTGCTCTTTCAATAATGGATACCAAGAAAATTAAGTAGTTTAGATTAGGGGGTGTTTCTCTTGTTAAGTGTATCCAGTCCACGGATCATCCATTACTTATGGGATATATTCTCCTTCCCAACAGGAAGCTGCAAGAGTCCACCCACAGCAAAGCTGCTATATAGCTCCTCCCCTAACTGCCATTACCAGTCATTCTCTTGCAAGTCTCAACATAGATAGGAGGTCGTGAGAGTCTGTGGTTTTTTTATACTTAGTTTATTTCTTCAATCAAAAGTTTGTTATTTTTAAATGGCACCGGAGTGTGCTGTTTATCTCAGGCAGTATTTGGAAGAAGAATCTGCCTGCGTTTTTTCTATGATCTTAGCAGACGTAACTAAGATCCAGTTGCTGTTCTCACACATTCTGAGGAGTAACAGTTCCCAAGTGACAGACAGCACACACCTGATGCTCGTGGTAGAGGGCCACTGCACACACCTCTCTGTAATATGTAGACAACTGATTTCCACAGCACTGTGCTGTGGAAATCAGTTGTCTACATTCTGAGGAGTAAGGTACTTCAGAGGGGGAATGGCGTGCAGGTTTTCCTGCAAATAAGGTATGTGCAGTAAAATATTTTTCTAAGGAATGGAATTGACTAAGAAAATACTGCTGATACCGAAGTAATGTAAGTACAGCCTTTAAATGCAGTGAAAGCGACTGGTACCAGGCTGATTGATAGAGATATATGCTAAGGTATGTGCAGTAATATATTTTTCTAAGGAATGGAATTGACTAAGAAAATACTGCTGATACCGAAGTAATGTAAGTAAAGCCTTAAATGCAGTGATAGCGACTGGATCAGGCTTATTAATAGACATACATACTCTTATAAGAATGTGTTTTAAAACGTTTGCTGGCATGTTTAATCGTTTTTTAACATATGTTTGGTGATAAAACTTATTGGGGCCTAATTTTTCCACATGGCTGGCTTAAATTTTGCATAGAAACAGTTATAGGGAAGGTAATCCACAGCTCAGCTGTGGCAGTTTTGTTGTGTCTGTTTAAAAAAATTTCGTTTTTTTTTTTTTTTATCTGGTTTTTGCATTAAGGGGTTAATCATCCATTTGCAAGTGGGTGCAATGCTCTGTTAACTTATTACATGTACTGTAAAAATTTCGTTTGATTTACTGCCTTTTTTCACTGTTTTTCAAATTTTGACAAAATTTGTTTCTCTTAAAGGCACAGTAACGTTTGTTATATTTGCTTGTTAACTTGATTTAAAGTGTTTTCCAAGCTTACTAGTCTCTTTATTAGTTCTAACATGTCTAACATAGAGGAGGCTCTGTGTTTATTATGTTTAAAGCCATGGTGGAACCCCATTTTAGAATGTGTACCAGATGTACTGATTTCATGTTAAACAATAAAGATCATTTTTTGTATTTAAAAACATTATCACCAGAGGATTCTGTCGAGGGGGAAGTTATGCCAACTAACTCTCCCCACGTGTCAGACCCTTTGACTCCCGCTTTAGGGACTCACGCTCAAATGGCGCCAAGTACATCAAGGGCACCCATAGCGTTTATTTTACCAGAGGATTCTGTCGAGGGGGAAGTTATGCCGACTAACTCTCCCCACGTGTCAGACCCTTTGACTCCCGCTCCAGGGACTCACGCTCAAATGGCGCCAAGTATATCAATGGCGCCCATAGCGTTTATTTTACAAGACATGGCAAAGGTTGTGTATAATTCACTGGCAGCAGTATTAGTCAGACTACCTGAAATTAAAGGAAAGCAAAACAGCTCTGGGGGTAGATACAGAGCATACAGACGCTTTAAGAACCATGTCTGATACTACCTCACAATATGCTTAGTCTGTGGGTGATATTTGTGACTCAGGGAAGATGATTTAACCTGATTCTGATATTTCTACATTTAAAATTTATGCTTGAGAACCTCCACTTGTTGCTCAGGGAGGCTTTAGCTGCTCTGAATGAATGTGTACAATCGCAGTGCCAGAGAAATTGTGTAGACTGGATAAATAATATGCAGTGCCGGTGTGTACTTATGTTTTTCCAATACCTAAAGAGGTTTACTAAAATTTTTCATAAGGAATGGGATAGACCAGGTGTGCCGTTCTCTTCCCCTCCTATTTTTTAGAAGAATGTTTTCTAATAGTTGCCACCACACGGGACTTATGGCAGACAGTTCCTAAGGTGGAGAGAAGAGTTTCTACTCTAGCTAAGCGTACCACTACCTCTGGCGAGGACTGTTGTGCTTTTTTAGATCCAATGGATAAAAAATGTTTATTCAACAAGGTTTTATCCTGCAGCCCCTTGCACGCATTGCTCCTGTCACTGCTGCTGCGGCGTTCTGGTTTGAGTCTCTTGATGAGGCTTTACAGGCTCCATTGGATGAATATATTTGACAAGCTTAGAGCACTTAAGCTAGCCAATTCCTTTGTTTTCTGATGCCTTTGTTCCTTTGACTAGACTAACGGCTAAGAATTCTGTTTTTTACTATACTGGCGCGCAGAGCGCTATGGCTTATATCATGGTCAGCTGTCGTGACTTTAATAAATAAGCTACTTAACTTCCCTTCAAGGGGCAGACCCTATTCAGGCCTAGTTTGAAGGAGATTATTACTTATATCACTGGAGGAAAAGATCATGCCCTTCCTCAGGACAGGTCCAAATCAAGGGACAAAAAAGGCCTAATTTTCGTGCCTTTCGAAAATTCAAGGCAGGTGTGGCATCAACTTCCTCTAAGGCAAAATAAGAGGGAACTTTTGCTCAGTCCAAGGCGGTCTGGAGACAACCGGACCTGGAACAAAGATAAGCAGGTCAAGGAGCCTGCTGCTGCCTCTAAAACAGCATGAGGAACGGACCCCTATCTGGTAACGGATCCTATAGGGGGCAGACTTCATTCTTCGCCCAGGCGTGGGCAAGAGATGCCCAGGATCCCTGGGCATTGGAAATTATACCCCAGAGATATCTTCTGGATTTCAAAGCTTTCCCCCCCAAAAAAGGGGAGTTTTTGCCTTTCACATTTATCTGCAAACCAGATAAAGAAAGAGACATTCTTGCATTGTGTACGTGACCCATTCAGTTCCAATAGAGGAACAGGGACACAGTTTTCCTCAAATCGGTTTGTGGTTCCCAAGGAAAGGAAACCTTCAGACCTATTTTGGATCTAAAAGATCTTAAACAAATTCTTTAGAATTCTATCATTTAAGATGGAAACTATTCGTACCATCTTAACTATGATCCAGGAGAGTCAATAGAGGACTACAATGGATTTGAAGGATGCTTATCCTCACATTACGATGCATAAAGATCACCATCGGTTTTTCAGGTTTGCCTTTCTAGACAGGCATTACCAGTTTGTAGCTCTTTCCTTTGGGTTAACTACAGCCCCTAGAATCTTTATGGAGGTTCTGGGGTTACTTTGGCGGTCCTTAGGCCGCGGGGCATAGAAGTGGCCCCTTATCTAGACGACATCCTGATACAGGCGTCAAACATCCAAGTTGCCAAGTCTCATACGGACGTAGTACTGGCATTTCTGAGATCGAATGGGTGGAAAGTGAACAAGGAAAGAGTTCTCTATCCCCAATATCAAGGGTTTCCCTCCTAGGGATTCTGATAGATTTTGTAGAAATTAAAATTTACCTGACGGAGTCCAGGTTGTCAAAGTTTCTAAATTTCTGCCGTGTTCTTCATTCCATCCGCGCCCTTTGGTGGCTCAGTACATGAATGTAATCGGCTTAATGGTAGCGGCAAGGGACATAGTACCGTTTGCACGCCTACATTTCAGACCACTGCAACTATGCATGCTCAGCCAGAGGAACGGGGATTACACAGATTTGTTCTCCTGTTAAATCCGGACCAAGAAACCAGAGATTCTCTTCTCTGGTGACTATCTCGGGTCCATCTGTCCAAGGGTATGAACTTCCGCAGGTCAGATGGGACAATTGTTACAACAGATGCCAGCCTTTTAGGTTGGGATACAGTCTGGAACTCCCTGAAGGCTCAGGGATAGTGGACTCAGGAGGAGACCCTCCTTCTAATGAATATTCTGGAACTAGGAGCGATATTCCATGCTTTTCAGACTTGGCCTCAGTTAGCAACTCTGAGGTACATCATATTTCAGTCGGACAATATCACGACTGTGGCTTACATCAACCATCAAGGGGGAACAGAAGTTCCCTAGCAATGTTAGAAGTCTTAAAATAATTCACTGGACAGAGACTCACTCTTGTCTAAAAGCTATCCCTATCCCAGGTGTTGAGAACTGGGAGGCAGATTTTCTAAGTCGTCAGACTTTTCATCCGGGGGAGTAGGAATTCCCTCCGGAGGGGTTTGCACAAGATCAAGCAGGAGAGTGCTTTGGTGCTTTTGACAGCGCCTGCGTGGCCACGCAGGACCTGGTATGCAGATCTGGTAGACATGTCATCCTTTCCACCACGGTCTCTGCTTCTGAGACAGGACCCTCTACCTCAGGGTCTTTTCAACCATCTAAATATAACTAATCTGAGATGGACTGCCTGGAGACAGAACTCTTGATGTTATCAAAGCATGGCTTCTCCGAGTCAGTAATTGATACCTTAATACAGGCATAAAAGCCTGTCTCTAGGAAAATTTAACATAAGATATGGTGTAAATATCTTATTGTTATGAATCCAAGGGTTACTCATGGAGTAAAGTCTGGATTCCCAGGATATTATCTTTTCTCCAAGATGATTTTGAGAAAAGGGTTGTCAGCTAGTTCTTTAAAAGGACAGATTTCTACTCTGTCTATTCTTTTGCACAAGCGTCTGGCAGGTATTCTAGACGTTCAGGCATTTGGTCAGTCTTTGGTTAGAACCAAGCCTGTGGTTAAAAATGTTGCTCCGCCATGGAGCTTAAAGCTGGTTCTTAAGGTTCTTCAAGGAGTTCCATTTGAACCTTTTCATTCCATAGATATCAGACTTCTATCTTGGAAAGTTCCTTTTTGGTAGCTATTTCCTCGGCTCATAGAGTCTCCGAGTTATCTGCGTTGCAATGTGATTCTCCTTATCTGGTTCTCCGTACGGATAAGGTAGTCCTGTGTACCAACCTGGGTTTTTACCTAAGGTGGTATCTAACAAGAATATCACTCAAGAGATTGTTGTTCCATTCTTGTATCCTAATCCTTCTTCAAAGAAGGAACGTCTATTACACAATTTGGACGTGGTTCGTGTTTTAAAGTTTTACTTACAAGCTACTACAGATTTTCATCAAACATTCACCTTGTTTGTTGTCTATTCTGGACAGAGGAGAGGTCAAAGGACTTCAGCAACCTCTCTGTCTTTTTGGTTAAAAAGCATAATTCATTTAGCTTATGAGACTGCTGGACAGCAGCCTCCTGAAGGGATTACAGCTCATTCTACTAGAGCTGTGGTTTTCACTTAGGCCTTTTTTAAATGTGGCTTCTGTTGAACAGATTACAAGACGGACTCTTGGTCTGCGTTTCATACTTTTTCAAATTTAACAAATTTGATACCTTGCTTCTTCGGAGGCTATTTTTGGGAGAAAGGGTTTTTTACAGGCAGTGGTAACTTCCGTTTAAGTACCTGCCTTGTCCCTCCCATCATCCGTGTACTTTAGCTTTGGTATTGGTATCCCATAAGTAATGGATGATCCGTGGACTGGATACACTTAACAAGAGAAAACATAATTTATGCTTACCTGATAAATTTATTTCTCTTGTAGTGTATCCAGTCCACGGCCCGCCCTGTCACTTTAAGGCAGGTAATTTTTCCATTAAACTACAGTCACCACTGCACCCTATGGTTTTCCTTTCTCTGCATGTTTTCGGTCCAATGACTGGTAATGGCAGTTAGGGGAGGAGCTATATAGCAGCTTTGCTGTGGGTGGACTCTTGCAGCTTCCTGTTGGGAAGGAGAATATATCCCGTAAGTAATGGATGATCCGTGGACTGGATACACTACAAGAGAAATAAATTAATCAGGTAAGCATAAATTATGTTTTTTATTTGGGGGGGGGGGGCTTTTTTATTTTGATAGGGATTATGTATAATTTTATTTATTTTTTTCTTTTGTTAGGATTTTTTATTTTAATTGTAATTTAGTAGTAATTGGGGTTAATTTGAGGGTGTTAGGTTAGGGGGCTTAGTAATTAGTTATTTGCTTGTGGGGGGGTTGGGGGTATAGGTTTAATATATTAGGTTTATTGCGATGTGGGGGTTTGGCAGTTTAGTGGTTAATTAGGTTTCTTGCGATGTGGGGAGTTGGTGGTTTAAGAGTTAATAGGTTAAGAGGTTTCTTGCAATATGGGGATTTTGCGGTTTAGGGGTTAATAGATTAATTAGGTTTATTGCAATGTGGGGGGGTTGGTGGCTTAGGGGTTAATATTTTAATTGTTTGCAAATATGGGGTTAATTACTTTGTTTTGCAATGTTTAGATGTTTGTTAATACTTTGTGCGGGAGGTTAGGTTTTTTGTTTGTTATACTTTCTGCGAGCGGTTACGTGTTTTTTTTGGGTTTTTTTATGTATTTCGTGTGGGCAGTTGCGTGTGCTTTTTCTTTTAAGGCTTCTGGTTTTCCTACACTGCATCCAGGTGGATTCTTGTGGCTGCACACGCAGCCAACTTTCTTTTGGCTGCCTCGCGTAGCCAACATTCCTTTGAGGATGCTTGCGCAACTGGCGACACCAGACGCATTTATAAACACGATTATAGTATAGATACTTTACATTCAAACTACTGATCAACAATCCGTATGAAAACAATGTTAGCCATTTTCAATTCTCAGTTTCAATCCATATAAAGGACATTAACTTGAGAAATTTATATAAAATGTATAGTTATGCATAACAACTTTTCAATATATTTAAATTATTTATATTGCCCCTTTTCATGTAATTTACCAATGAAAATTGAGCACTTTCTAATTATCAGAACTTGAAAATGCACCCTGTTGGCTTCTCAAGGTTAACCCTACTTCATATCTGACCTTAAAGGGACAGTATACACCAATTTACAGTCACAAAAGTTATACATCATGTTAGAGAGACCCTTGTGTCTTTCATACTTTTTTACTATATGCACAATGTAAGTTTTTAACCACCCTATAAAACATATAGCCTTTAAGGGAATATTATTTCCTGCCATGTTTAGTGACTTCCATCAACCTCCATAAGTAGCAGCACGTAGCTTTAGCATCTCAAACGTATTTATTTTCTCTTGTAAGGTGTATCCAGTCCACGGATTCATCCTTTACTTGTGGGATATTCTCCTTCCCTACAGGAAGTGGCAAAGAGAGCACACAGCAGAGCTGTCCATATAGCTCCCCCTCTAGCTCCACCCCCCAGTCATTCTCTTTGCCGGCTCTAAGCAATCGGAAGGGTAAAGTGAATGTGGTGTTAGAATTAGAATAGTTTTTATTTTCTACAAGCAAAAGGATTTGTTCCTACATATTCCTATCCACAAAGATCATCACCAGTTTCTCCGGTTCGCCTTTCTGAAAAAGCATTATCAGTTTGTGGCTCTTCCTTTCGGGTTGGCCACTGCTCCCAGAATTTTCACAAAGGTACTACGGTCCCTCCTGGCGGTTCTAAGACCGCGGGGCATAGCAGTGGCGCCTTATCTAGACAACATTTTAATTCAGGCTTCGACTTTCCAAAGAGCCAAGCCTCACACGGAAATTGTATTGGCCTTTCTGAGGTCTCACGGATGGAAGGTGAACATCAAAAAGAGTTCTCTCTCCCCCCTCACAAGAGTTCCCTTCCTAGGAACCCTAATAGACTCGGTAGAAATGAAAATATTTCTGACGGAGGTCAGAAAGGTAAAACTCTTAACTACTTGCTGAGCTCTTCATTCCATTCCTCGGCCTTCTGTAGCTCAGTGCATGGAGACAATCGGACTAATGGTAGCGGCAATGGACAATAGTCCCTTTTTGCACGGATACACCTCAGACCACTGCAACTGTGCATGCTCAAACAGTGGAATGGGGATTATGCAGATTTGTCTCCTCAAATACAGATGGACCAGGGGACCAGAGATTCTCTTCTCTGGTGGTTGTCTCAGGATCACCTGTCTCAGGGAATGTGTTTCCGCAGACCAGAGTGGATCATCGTAACGACCGACGCCAGTGTGTTGGGCTGGGGCGCAGTCTGGGAGTCCCTGAAAGCTCAGGGTTTATGGTCTCGGGAAGAAGCTCTTCTCCCGATAAACATTCTGGAACTGAGGGTGATATTCAACGCTCTCCAGGCATGGCCTCAACTTGCTGCGGCCAACTTAATCAGATTTCAGTCGGACAACATCACGACTGTAGCTTACGTCAATCATCAAGGGGGAACAAGGAGTTCCCTAGCAATGACGGAAGTAACCAAAATAATCAGGTGGGCGGAGGATCACTCCTGCCATCTCTCAGCAATTCACATCCCAGGAGTAGACAACTGGGAGGCGGATTTTCTAAGTCGTCAGACTTTTCACCCGGGGAGTGGGAACTCCACCCGGAGGTATTTACCCAGCTGACTCAGCTATGGGGCACTCCAGAATTGGATCTGATGGCGTCCCGTCAGAACACCAAGCTTCCTGTTTACGGGTCCAGATCCCGGGATCCTCAGGCGGTGCTGATAGATGCTCTAGCAGCGCCTTGGTCCTTCAATCTGGCCTATGTTTTTCCACCGTTTCCTCTCCTCCCTCGTCTGGTTGCCAGAATCAAGCAGGAGAGGGCTTCAGTGATTCTAATAGCGCCTGCGTGGCCACGCAGGACCTGGTATGCAGACCTAGTGGACATGTCATCTGTTCCACCATGGACACTACCAATGAGGCAGGACCTTCTAATACAAGGTCCTTTCAAACATCCAAATCTAATTTCTCTGCGACTGACTGCTTGGAGATTGAACGCCTAATTCTATCAAAGCGTGGTTTCTGAGTCGGTTATTGATACCCTGATTCAGGCTAGAAAGCCTGTCACCAGGAAAATCTACCATAAGATTTGGCGAAAATATCTTTTTTGGTGCGAATCCAAGGGTTACTCATGGAGTAAGGTTAGGATTCCCAGGATTTTGTCCTTTCTCCAAGATAGTTTGGAGAAAGGATTATCAGCTAGTTCCTTAAAGGGACAGATATCTGCCTTGTCTATTCTTTTTCACAAACGTCTGGCAGAGGTACCAGACGTTCAAACGTTTAGTCAGGCTTTAATCAGAATCAAGCCTGTTTATAGACCTGTGGCTCAGCCATGGAGTCTGAATTTAGTTCTTTCAGTTCTGCAAGGGGTTCCGTTTGAACCTTTACATTCCATAGATATTAAACTTTTATCTTGGAAAGTTTTGTTTTTGGTAGCTATCTCTTCTGCTTGAAGAGTTTCAGAGTTATATGCTTTACAGTGTGATACACCTTACCTGGTGTTCCATGCGGATAAGGTGGTTTTACGTACCAAACCCGGTTTTCTTCCTAAGTTTGTGTCTAATAAGAATATTAACCAGGAAATTGTTCTTCCTTCTCTGTGTCCTAATCCTTCGTCGAAGAAGGAACGTCAGTTACACAATCTTGATGTGGTTCGTGTTTTAAAGTTCTATTTACACGCAACTAAGGATTTCAGGCAAACAACTTCTTTGTTTGTTATCTATTCTGGTAAGAGGAGAGGTCAGAAGGCGACCGCTACCTCTCTTTCCTTTTGACTGAAAAGCATCATCCGTTTGGCCTATGAGACTGCTGGCCAGCAGCCTCCTGAAACAATTACTGCTCATTCTACCAGAGCAGTGGCTTCCACATGGGCTTTTAAAAATGAGGCTTCTGTTGAACAGATTTGTAAGGCAGCGACTTGGTCTTCGCTGCATACTTTTTCCAAATTCGATACTTTTGCATTGGTGCCTTCCGTTTAAGGTACCTGTCTTGTTCCCTCCCTTCATCAGTGTCCTAAAGCTTTGGTATTGGTATCCCACAAGTAAAGGATGAATCTGTGGACTGGATACACCTTACAAGAGAAAACAGAATTTATGCTAACCTTATAAATTACTTTCTCTTGTGGTGTATCCAGTCCATGGCCCGCCCTGGCTATTAAGTCAGGTAGATTTTTTTGTTTAAACTACAGTCACCACTGCACCCTATGGTTTCTCCTTTTTCTTCCTAACCTTCGGTCGAATGACTGGGGGGTGGAGCTAGAGGGGGAGCTATATGGACAGCTCTGCTGTGTGCTCTCTTTGCCACTTCCTGTAGGGAAGGAGAATATCCCACAAGTAAAGGATGAATCCGTGGACTGGTTACACCACAAGAGAAAGTAATTTATCAGGTAAGCATAAATTCTGTTTTTTGTAGTGTACAGAGGCTCAAGATCAACTAGGAAGAGCACAAGATGAGTTGAAATGCCAAAGGGAACTATTTGATGATTTGCAAAGTCAAGTTTCTTCTAGACCTACAAAAGAACTTGTACAAACCCTGGAAGAGAAGGTAGATATTAATTTAATAGTAATTTTGAAATTGTTTGCATGTTTAGATGAACATTGTGTTTGCTAATGTTTTATGAATATCCTGCAATTTTTAACTTAAAGGGACAGTCTAGTCAAAATGAAACTTTCATGATTCAGATAGGGCATGCAGTTTTAAACAACTTTCCAATTTTACTTTTATCATCAAATTTGCTTTGTGCTCTAGGTATTCTTTGTTGATGGCTAAACTTAGGTAGGCTTATATGCGAATTTCTAAGCCCTTGAAGGCGGCCTCTTATCTCAGTGCATTTTGACAGTTTTTCACAGCTAGACCGCGCTCGTTCATATGTGTGCTTACTCGCGTGGAGTTACTTATGAGTCGGCACCGATTGGCTAAAATGCAAGTCTGTCAAAAGAACTGAAATAAAGGGGCAGTCTGCAGAGGCTTAGATACAAAGTAATCACAGAGGTAAAACGTGTATTAATATAACCGTTTTGGTTGTGCAAAACTGGGGAATGGGTAATAAAGGGATTATGTTTCTTTTTAAACAATAAAACATTTCAAGTAGTGTGTCTGTTTTAAGGTAGAACAATATTTTTGACAAACCTTGTTTTGGTAAACTTTTTTTTTTTTTTTTTTTGCCGTTTAGATTCTGCAACTTGAGAAAACATTGAATCAGAAGACTGCAGAAGAGCAACAACTGATTGATGTACATGAGCAAGCTCAACATAAAATTAATTTGAAGGTGGAACAGCTTACAGAGACTATGAAGTATGCTGAGTCTGAACTGGAGTCTTTGCAAGCAGAGAAGCTTAATGCTGAAGAAAAAGTTCTTAATATTCAACAGCAGATGGAAATGGTCTCTCATGAGAGAGATGAGCTGTTAATTACAAAGAATACACTAGTGGAAGAGATTGAAAAAATGAAAAATGACCTGCAAGATCATATTTCAATGGTAAGAGTAATCTTTATCTTTTTTTAAACAATAAAAATTCTGAAATACACTGTCCCTTTAATAATTCAGACAGAGCAATCAATTTTAAACAACTTTCCAATTTACTTCTATTTAATTTGCTTAGTTCTCTTGGTATCCAATGTTGGAAAGCATACCTAGGTAATCTCAGGTGGTGGAAGCTAGCTGATGATTGGTGGCTGAACATATATGCCTCTTGTCATTAGCTTACCTATGTGTTCAACTGGCTTCCTCTAGTCCATTTCTGCTCTTTCAATAATGGATACCAAGAAAATTAAGTAGTTTAGATTAGGGGGTGTTTTTATTTTGGGGGGGGCTTTTTTATTTTGATAGGTATTATGTATAATTTTATTTATTTTTTTCTTTTGTTAGGATTTTTTATTTTAATTGTAATTTAGTAGTAATTGGGGTTAATTTAAGGGTATTAGGTTAGGGGGCTTAGTAATTAGTTATTTGCTTGTGGGGGGGTTGGGGGTATAGGTTTAATATATTAGGTTTATTGCGATGTGGGGGTTTGGCAGTTTAGTGGTTAATTAGGTTTCTTGCGATGTGGGGAGTTGGTGGTTTAAGAGTTAATAGGTTAAGAGGTTTCTTGCAATATGGGGATTTTGCGGTTTAGGGGTTAATAGATTAATTAGGTTTATTGCAATGTGGGGGGGTTGGTGGCTTAGGGGTTAATATTTTAATTGTTTGCAAATATGGGGTTAATTACTTTGTTTTGCAATGTTTAGATGTTTGTTAATACTTTGTGCGGGAGGTTAGTTTTTTTTGTTTGTTATACTTTCTGCGAGCGGTTACGTGTTTTTTTTGTTTTTTTTATGTATTTCATGTGGGCAGTTGTTTTTTCTTTTAAGGCTTCTGGTTTTCCTACACTGCATCCAGGTGGATTCTTTGTGCTGCACACGCAGCCAACTTTCTTTTGACTGCCTCGCGTAGCCAACATTCCTTTGAGGATGCTTGCGCAACTGGCGACACCAGACGCATTTATAAACACGATTATAGTATAGATACTTTACATTCAAACTACTCATCAACAATCCGTATATTTTGCAGTTTTCTAATTCAAAGCTTAACCTATTGAAAACAATGTTAGCCATTTTCAATTCTCAGTTTTAATCCATATAAAGGACATTAACTTGAGAAATTTATATAAAATGTATAGTTATGCATAACAACTTTTCAATATATTTAAATTTATATTGCCCCTTTTCATGTAATTTACCAATGAAAATTGAGCACTTTCTAATTATCAGAACTTGAAAATGCACCCTGTTGGCTTCTCAAGGTTAACCCTACTTCATATCTGACCTTAAAGGGACAGTATACACCAATTTTCATATAACTGCATGTAATAGGCACTACTATAAAGTAGAATATGCACAGCTACTGATGTAAAAATCCAGTATAAAACCTTTTTTAGCATTGTTGGAAAGGTTAAGCTGGGACATCCACTAAAATGGGCTGGAAAGCCAAACCCCCCCCCCCCCCCCCACACACACACACACACACACACACACTTCCCTCCCATGTACACAAACAGGAGCAAGTTGGAGTAGGTAGACAGCAGGGGCTTGGTTAGAAAGGGGTGAGATGGTTTTTTGTTTTGTTTTTAAAGAAACGCATCACTGAAAGTCGAGTTTATTTTTAGTGATGATAAATCCTAGCGCTTTTTTTAAATGCTCGTATTTACCTTCACTTTGTTTTCCATACCGAAATGTCTGTTTCAACTTTGGCAGTTTTGGCTTCATTTTACATCCACCCTCACGCATCAGTTTATCATACAGTATACTCAGATTGCGTAAACACAGGCTATCATGAGAAACAAGACTAAGACATTTTGCAATTTTTTTCCAATGGACTTGGAATAGCATTACTTTTCTCCTAAATTAAGATGATTGCTGTAAACTCTAATTTTCTTCATAAATGGAAAGAGTCCACAGCTGCATTAATTACTTTTGGGAATGCAGAACCTGGCCACCAGGAGGAGGCAAAGACACCCCAGACAAAGGCTTAAATACCTCTCCCAGTTCCCTCATCCCCCAGTCATTCTTTGCCTTTTGTCCCAGGAGGTTGGCAGAGAAGTGTCAGAAGTTTTGTTAGTCTCTTATGGAGGGTAGTGCTCTTCGACATGGGACTGGAATTTTCAAGTAATCCTGTCAGCCTCTCAGTGAGATTATGGACGAGAGTTAGAGTCCGGAGGTGCAGGGAGAGTCTTTCTTCGAACCCATCCCGACTCATTAACAGCTCCACAAGCAGTCAGCGTTGACGAGTTTCGCTGCCTGCTTTCTTCTCTCAAGTCCATGGCACACTTGAAGGGTCGTGTTCCTGTTGCACAGCATAGATTCCGGTAAGATAGTTTCATTTTACCTTTGTTATGAATGTTGGTTATACAACTGTTTCCGGAGAGACTCTCACCTTGCGGGATTAACTGTAATTCAGGGTCTCAGTGAGGCTCCTTTTCGTATCTTGGAATCAAGGGTTAATATCTCCTGAGGGGGTTATTTAACGGGGGGGGGTAATCATGTTTATGTGATTCGACCTGCCTATGTGTGGTGTTACTTAGGCTCATGGCTTGTGGAACATAACGGCCTTTGGAAGTGACGGGGCCTTTATGGTTGAGCGTGCTTTTTCTGGACTGCACGGTGCACCTGGTGACTGGGCGTGGTCACGTTTTTTGGCTCTCCATTTCTGCATTCCTGACCGCGTGGCGACTGAAGAATTCTGGTCCGCCTGTGTCTGGTTCATAGGTGGTGAGTGCCCCAGCCATTGTGGGGGTCAGGTGCCGTTAACATTTTCTTATTTGGTCCGGGGGTTTTTTGTATACAATATCCCTGTGATGGAGGATTCGGATATTGTGGAGACGGACATCTCTGCAGCAGATTCTGTTTCTGGTAAAGAATTCGAATTGGCCCGGGTGATATATGCCCTCCAGTTTTGTTCCAAATGCCGTGTTAGAGTTCTCAATTCCTCAGGATCAGGGAATCAAGGGGCTGCTGAGCCATCCGCCTCTGGGGGTCCAGTTCCCCGAATGGTGAGTTCCCTACCACCAACTCTTACTATGCATGCAGGTAAACCAGATTTTGCTTATCCTTCTCTAGAAGGTGGCATGTTCCCTCCGGAGCTGATGGCACATTTTCGCATGTCCATAATCATGGCTCTTGCGCATCTGCAACTACCAGAAGTGTGCTTTATGATATTGTATGTGTTCCGTTAGCCGGGGCTCCTTAGGCATGGGATGGCCTACTCGGCTCTCCGGGGGAACGACTGTCTCTGAGGCTTCAGGGGGTCAACCGTCAGGGTCGTCTTCTGCTTCGGCGAAGGTATGCTGTGCCTTCCGTTATAGACTGAATATAGGGATACTCAGTCTTCACCTTCGAAAGGCTCGCAGAATTAGGTATAAGAGGATGAAGTAATCTTCTTATAGCCTTGTTTATTGAGTATCCTTTGCAGTTCTGAGCTGGAAGAGCAGGATCCCGGTCCTGCGGGTGTCTCTCTTCTTCTTGGGCGATAACCTACGGGTTGCCTTATCTTTTATTTTTATCCGGTAAGGATGATTTTTTATTTTGAGCTCATATTTATGCTTTTCCTTAAGCAATGTTTTCTGGAATCGATGCTCGCAATTTTTTGATCGCTCAGTTTACGGAAGTTTGTTTGGTGTGAGGACATGTTAGTCCTATGTTTGTCTGCTGTTTATCCTCCATCTCTGGGGGTGACTAGGCCTCAACAGTATCGGTCCTTGGTTTCAGGCTGGTCCTGATTGGGTTTGGATCCTTCTGTTCTTGCGGCCTGTTTTCAGACAAGTGGCGCCTGTTCTGCCTGGCTGGTCCGGTTGGGGAGCCGAGTGCTTCACATTATTATTGGTGTTGTCCCTTTTTTGTAACAAGTTCAGCTAAGAATTTTGAGAGGACCTGAAGGCCTGCTAGGCATGGGGGATTGGTTTAGTCCTTGTTAGCCTTTCTAGCTGGTCGACTGGGACTCGGTTGGGGCGTTGAGTGCTTCACATTATTATTGGTATTATCCCATGTTTGTACCAAGTTCAGCTAAGAATTTTGAGAGGACCTGAGGGTCCGCGGGGCATGGGGGATTAGTTTAGTCCTTGTTAGCCTTTCTAGCTCGTCGACTGGGACTCAGTGAAGTTCCCCTGCGACACACTCTGTTCATTATTTTGTCGGGATTTTGAGTGTTTCCTTCCCTGTGTGGGTTGGAAGTTTGGAGGACTCAGGGCCTCCTTTCTGGCGGTCTTGCCTTTTGGGGCTCCTTGGAATTGTCCTTTTCGTACCTGTTCCTTTTGAGGCTCTTCCTTCGGGTCGGCTTTCTGGACTTTGTCCGTTCTCCTAGGCGGTTTGGCCGCCTTATGGGGGGGGGTAGTAAGGTAGCCTGTGGTTGAAGAAATAGTTGTCTGATGATTATTCTCTCTTTTAGGAGGGCAGTGTGGCCTTTCCTACTCTAGGGAGTTTGTTGTTTCCCTATCAGGGACGTTGGGCTGTGTTGTCTCCTTCCCCAAGCTTTGCTTAAGGTTTTTTTCTAACGGGGTTGGGATGCTCTGCATTCTTTTTCCTTGGTTGTGGGCCTCTAGTTTCGTATTTTGAGGCAATATGGAGACTAGCCTTTGTTCTGCTCACTCTTCGGGTGACTTGTCCTCAATGTTCTCCCTTGGTATTTTAGAGTCTTGGCGCGTCACTGTCATGCCCTAGCTCCTTTTTTGGAGTGTTGGACTTCCGCAAGGGGTGTTCTCTTCCTTTTGGTTTGGGATCTACGAGTGAGTCTTGTTCCCGTTCTCTGGGGTAATCTGGTTATTCCCCTGTGAGGTCTGCTTCTTCAGATAAGGGTATGTTTGTTCTCTGGGCTGTTGTTTGTTTTAAACTCGGACCTTTTTAGTTTTTGTTTTTGATCTTTCTGGATGTCTGGAGACTTATGATTCTGTGGCTGGTTCGGGGTGATCAAATTTTCCAAGGACCATAGTTTATGGCCTATGGACTGGCCAATTGAGTCTGCTAGCAGCTTGGCCAGGATTCTGGGCGCTTTCGGATACGCGCCTTATGGCTTGCCTGGTCCTTTGAACAATTTGTGTTCCCCTTCAGGGGGAGTTCTGTCTGTTTTCATTTGTGACGTCTGGATGATTTTCATTCGGCTTTTGTTTTCAACAGACTATGGCTCATGTCTAGTGAGCATGTGTACTGTTCTTATATGTGCCTTTCCCTTGGGGGGGGTGTTGTCCTTCTTAAGGAGTGGGGGGGGGTTTCCTCTTTCTGAAGGGTGGTTGTCCTGTCCTGTGTGCAGGAGGTTGGAACAGGTGTTTTTATCCTGTATGTTCTGTTTCATCTGTGGAGATTGAAGACCCAGCATAACTGACAGTCTCAACATGGAGATTGCAAAGGGGTCATCCGCATCTTGGGATGTTAATCAGCTATGGGGTTCTCTTTGGGAGGACACATTGAAGGAAATCTTTGAGCTCCCGAGTTCGGTTGGGGTGGCGATTGGGGTCCCTTCTGTTACCCTGTTTTTCAATCCTTCTTGGGCTGGTTCGGTGTAGCGCAGGATCTGAGATCTGTTGTACATCCTCGGGTACTTTTGAGGTTCGGTGATCCTCTTTGAGGTTCTGTGATCCTCCATGTTCTAGATGTTGTGAAGGACTGGCAGCTTTTGGATAGCCTGTGATGTGCCCATGTTTTTGCAGTCTGACGATAAGGGTTTGATATCATTTTTTTTTTTCTTTTTTTTTCCAGCTGCTCTTACTTGCCTGCAGGTATTTTATTTCGGAGTCATCCTGGTATGACACTGGCGTGTGGTGTTGCCTCAGGTGTTCGCTTATCTGGGGTTGCTGCACGTATTTGATCTCTGAATATTTCGATATTCTGAGTTATCTTGTAACTTGAGGACTCTGTATTTAGTTGTCCTTTGGGGTGCGGTTGCCCTCTTTTTAGGAGCAGTTTTCTCCTCGGTTCAGATTCCCGGTCTTAACCTTGTGGTTCTGTAAGATTCGGGGTCTGGGCGTTGCCTGCCTTGTTGCTTGGTTCGGTTTTCGGGGTTCCTTATTTTATTTGGACCTTTTTGTACCCTATTTAGGGGTCTTCGGGAATCCTTGATTTTTTTTTTCTTCCACGTCTTCTCCTTTTTTGGGAGCTTTCGGTAGTTGATCCCTTTTCTCTAGTAAGGGGTGTGTGGTTGGGGACCGACTGCTGGGCGGCGGTGTCTCCTGGAAGCGTGTTGGCTCAGTCGAGTCTATTTCTGCGGTCTCTAGCAAGGCTTATGGACTATCTGTGGGTCAGTGTTTTTAGGGCTTTTTCTTTTTTCAAAGTTTTCTCTGCTTTTGACGAAGCAGGTTTTTTTTGTGGGTAGGGTTTTGCAGGCCTGGTGCCCTCAGAATGGGCTTCATCTTGTACCCACCCGTTTTGCATTCAGTGTCCTCTATAGTTTGGGTATTGTTTTCCCAAAAGTAATGAATGCAGCTGTGGATTCTTTCCATTTATGAAGAAAAACATAAATTATGCTTACCTGATAATTTTCTTTTCTTCAGACGGAAAGAGTCCACAGCTCCGCGCCCGTGTTTTTTATGTGGGACGTCTATTATATTTATTCTTCTGGCACCTTTTATTCTACTGTTCCTTGTTTCTCGGCAGAATGATATGAGGATGAGTGGGAGACTTATTTAAGCCTTTGGCTGGGGTGTCTTTGCCTCCTCCTGGTGGCCAGGTTCTGAATTCCCAAAAGTAATGAATGCAGCTGTGGACTCTTTTCATCTGAAGAAAAGAAAATGATCAGGTAAGCATAATTTTATGTTTTTTGTAGTGCCAGGCGTAAAAACAAATTAATTAATCCTGTCTCTTTTGTGTTTTTGTTTTTTTTTTATTTTAGTTTGCAGAAACTCAGGAAGAACTAAGAAAAACACAAGATGATTTAAAATCCCAGAAGAAATTAACTGATGATCTGAGAATTCAGGTTTTTTCTAACTCAACAGACATTGTGCAATCCCTAGAAAAACAGGTAGAAATTGGAACTGAATACTTTTAAATAAAATAAGAAGTTAAATCTTAACGTATATCTATGTTATTAGGACTGTGTATCTAATCACAATTTTATAGGTTTTGATAACTCCTAACTTTAGCAGTCTGAGGTATCTATAGCATTCATTATGTAAAATTAAAAAATACAAAACTTCTTCTTTTCCTTCAGGTTTTGAGTCTTAAAAAGGAATTGCAGCAAAAAACTGTAGAGGCACAAGAACTTATTGATGATCATAAGCAAGCCCAGCACACACTCAGACTGAAGGTAGAACAACTAATGGTGACCATAAACCACTTTGAGTCAGAACTTGAGGCCCTTCAAGTGGAGAAGTCAGCGGCTCAAGAAGAACTCTTTTTCATTCAGCAACAGATGGATACTGTTAACCAGGAGAAGACTGAGCTGAAGAACATACATGAAAAACTAATAGCTGAAAGTAACCAACTGAAAGACGACCTGAAAGAAAATGTGTCAATGGTAAATTGTCTTTGTTTTTACTATCCATTACTAGCGTCTATCTATTGTTATCCCCTTTCCAATAAATTTTGTTTCTTTGTCTCCATTTTTCAACCTTTTCTCTTCCCAGTCACATTGCTTCTCACTATACCACTATTTTTTTATCTTTCTCCTGTCTGTATATGTTTCATATTTTATTAAAGGGACCGTTTACTGTAATATAATTTTCCCTTAATATATTTCCAATGACTTGTTATACCAGCTTCAGAGTATAGAATGTATGAGAGATTGCATTTTCAGGTTTATTTGTGTTTGTTTTGTTCTTTGAAACCACAGCCTATTGAAATGGGTTGAGCTTGCAGGTAAAATACACACTTTTTGCTTCCTTATCTTATATCTGTTTGTAAACCAAAGCTTAATACTTAGAGTGAACAACAGAAAATAATCATTTTATTACTTATCTATTCTGCACCCCACTGGGAGTGTGATTTCTTCTGCTGCCTGTCAATAGTCTGGACTTAAAGGGACAGTATACTGTAAAATAGTTTTTCCCTTAATGTGTTTACAATTGCTTTTTTTTTACCAACTGCAGAGTAAAAAATGTATGAAAACCGAATAAAATGGGTTGAGCTTGTAGGTATAATCATATCTCATTACTGTATCACATTGTGTACATATACCTGCTTCTTTATCTTATATCTGTCCATAAAACAATCACCAGTACTTGGAGAGAACAATGGAAAATCAAAATGTTATTACCCTATCTCTGCTATATCCCACTAGGAGTGTAATCTCTTCTGCTGGTTGTGTTTACACAGCTTATCTATAGCTTGGACCTGCGGCCACAAACTTTCAGAATAGGTGGGGATACCACATGCTAAATCAACTATTTCAAATGCCAATATAAGGGTAAAGGAGCTACCTGTAAACAATTTAATACACTCCAGCAGGTGAAGTGGATCATTGGGAACAACTTAAAGGGGATTAAAAATTTTGAATAAACTGTTCCTTTAAGTATAGAAACTTTTAGTATAGGGGAATACCGCAGGCAAAATCAGCAATTTCAAATGTAGATATATGGGCAAACAAGCTACTTGTAAACAATTTATTACACTCCAGCAGGTAAAATGGATAATTTGGAACAAATTAAAGGGGAGAAAATTGTGGGGTAGACTGTCCCTTTAAATGCATTGATAAACACTGCGCTAATCCTTTTTTTCCATTCTGTATAATTACTAGCTTCCCCCCCCCCCCTTTTTTTGTGTGTTTTCTCTATCCTTTCCATTGTAGAACAGTGCTTCAAATAGCTGAACATGTTTAGAATGAAGTTAGCCATCACTGTGCAGTTAAAATTAATACAAATTATTCATCTTCCTAGTCCATTGAAATTCAAGATGAACTTAGAAGAGTTCAAGAAGAATTGCAGCATCAAAAGCATAAAGAACTAGAGTTAAATACAAAGGCTTCTATACTGGAACAAAAGGTTTGTTTTGAAATGTCCATAAAGCTACCCTTTTTTTTTTCTTTTTCTTACTATAAGAATAATGAATAATCCTTTTAAACATTTTTTTTTTCACCCACCCATTTATTCATTCAATATTTTTAGATTTCCTCTGGCGAGGAAGAAATGGCTAATATTGTCACAAAATTAGAGGAAGCCATTAGTGAGAGAGAAGCTATTGCACAATCTAAAGAGCAACTTGCTTCACAACTGGAGCTAATGAACCAGTCACTAATTAGTAAGGACGCTGCATTTGAGTTGCTGGACAAGGAAAAGATGGAAGTTGCAAGCAAATTGCAAGATGTTGAACAAAGTATGAAAGCTCTCTCTGAGGAGAGGGATCAGTTACTGCAGCTAAATGTAACCTTACAAGAAGAGGTAAAATTACATTTGTATTATCAATCAGCAATGATGCTATCCTATGGTGTGTTAAAGAATAACAGTAATTACTTTTTAGGAGAATGCTGTAAATATTCTAGCCATCTGTTTCTCTAGACTGTTTTTGGGCTCCACAAATATCATATATGATGAAACCTTTGCTGCTAGGATTTATATTGTACTTATATTTATTGTATGTCCTATTGCAGATGTAGCAATACTTAGTGCTTTATCCTTTTCCCATTTACAGTTATTGGAGTGATGTGGGATTTCTGGTCCCATTGAACAGCAGCAATTTATAGTGGGGGGGAAAAATGACATTCTTTACTGTTGCTGATTGGGTCAGTGTCAGTTCTCTGTTGCTCCCAAGTGGTACTGTGCATTTAACCTCCAAAGAGTAGTTAAACACATAGACTTGCAGCAGGGCTAGTGTTAAAATTGCACACGCTAACAAATTAACATTTAATATATTTCCATCTTAATATGAGGAGAGTCCATGGCTTCATTTCTTACTTGTGGGAATACAGAACCTGGCCACCAAGAGGAGGCAAAGACACCCCAGCCAAAGTCTTAAATACTTCCCCCACTCCCCTCATCCACCAGTCATTCTTTGCCTTTCGTCATAGAAGGATGCCAGAGAAGTGTCAGAAGATTTGGAGTAGTCTCTTATGCAGGGTAGTACTCTTTGCTATGGGACTGGAGTTTTAATTAGTCTTGTCAGCCTCTCAGTGAGAGCATTGACGAAGGTTAGGGTCTGGAAATGCAGGGAGAGTCTTTCTATGAAACCATCCAGACTCGTATTAACTCCTAAGCAATCAGTGTTGACGAGTTTCACTGCCTGCTTCTATCACTCAAGTCCATGTCAGGTGCGATGCTACAAGACTGTCAAACTTGAGATGCTGTGTGTCTGTTCCACGGCGATGATTCTGGTAAGATCGTTTCATTTTATTTCATATAACGTAAGAAGACAGGGTCACAGTGTGACTCCTTTATCTGTATGGAATCAAGGGTTAATATCTCCGGAAGGGGATTATTGAACAGGGGGGCATTTATACATGATTTGCTTTATTCTGCGACATGTGTGAGATGAGGCTCTGGCAGATGTGGGAACATTCAGGTTTTTACTTTCATTTTGGATAACTGCGCAACCTGTCAGTTTGGCGCGCTTTTCTTCCTGCAGTAGGGGCGGTCCTGCATGGCACTCCATGTGACCGGGTGTGGCCTCATTAACTTCCCCTTTCCTGACCATGCGGTTTACAGGAGACAAAGCGGTTTCTCTGTGGGGTCTGGGTCATAGGAGGTGGTGAGTGCCCCGGCCATTGGGTATAAAGGTGCCATTTATTTTTTTCTCTAGTCCATCGTAAAGGCGCAAGCTATGGAAGACTCTGATACGTTAGAGGGTACTCCCTCTTTAACCAAATCTAAAACCTGTTTTTATTGTTAGGAGGCTACGGTATATCCGCTGCTCAATTATTTTCCACATGCCTTGATAAAGTAGTTATATCCAAAAAGAACAAGATGTTTAGTACTTCTGAGCCGTCCACCTCTGAGGGGGTCTCCGTCCCACGAGGTGCGTTCCCTGCAATCATCTCCTATTACACATGCAGCTCCCCATTGCACTACTAATCCTCCTTCGGGAGGGGCCCTCTTACCACCAGACTTTTTTGAACAGTTGCAAACGGCAGTGTTTGCGGCATTTAGTGCTTTCTCAGCAGACAATCGTTTCATCTGGGGTAATGGTCTCTCCATCCCGAGGTGTTTGCGGAGATTTGCAACAGATGGGGGACGCCGGAGATAGAACTCATGGCGTCCAGGCTTAATACCAAGCTACCCAGATATGGGTCGCGGTCTAGGGATCCCCAGGCAGAGCTGATAGATGCCTTAGCAGTGCCCTGGGGGTTCAACTTAGTTTACATTTTTCCACCGTTGCCACTTCTACCTCGGGTAGTGGCCCACATCAAGCAGAAGCAAGCTTCGACTATTCTAATTGATCCATCGTGGCCGCGAAGGATGTGGTTTGCGGAACTGGTGGGGATGTCATCTCCTCCATGGAGGTTACCCTGTCGCAGGAATCTGCTGGAACAGGGTCCTTTTGTTCATCAAAATCTAGATTCTCTGAGGCTGACTGCGTGGAGATTGAATGCTTAGTCCTAGCCAAGAGAGGTTTTTCTGAGAGAGTGATTAATACTCTCATTCAAGCTAGAAAGCCGGTCACCCGTCACATCTACCATAAGGTGTGGAGGACCTACTTATTCTGGTGTGAAGAACGTGGATTCCCCTGAAATAAGGTCAGGGTGTCCAGGATTCTTTCATTTTTCCAAGATGGTTTGAAGAAGGGACTTGCTGCTAGTTTCTTAAAGGGACAGATTTTGGCTCTATCAGTGGTGTTACACAAGAGGCTCGCTGAGCTTCCTGATATTCAGTCTCTTGTTCAGGCTCTGTCTAGAATCAGGCCTGTGTTTAGATATCCCGCTCCTCCTTGGAGTTTAAATTTGGTTCTTAAGGTTTTGCAGAGGCCTCTGTTTGAGCCCATGCATTCGGTTGACATTAAGTTACTGTCTTGGAAGCTTCTTTTTCTATTAGCTATTGCTTCTGCACACAGAGTCTCTGAGATGGCGGCCTTGCAATGTGAGCCTCCTTACCTAGCTTTCATGCTGATAAGGCTTTTCTTCGCATCGGTTGGGTTTTCTTCCTAAGGTTGTGTCTGATCGCAACATCATTCAGGAGATCGTGGTTCCTTCCTTGTGTCCTAATCCTTCTTCTTCGAAGGAACGATTACTTCATAATTTTTAAATGTGGTTCGGGCTTTGAAATTCTATCTTCAGGCTACGAAAGATTTTAGACAGACTTTGGCATTGTTTGTTGTCTATTCTGGGAAGGGCAGAAGGCTTTTTCCACTTCTATCTTTTTGGTTGAGGAGCATTATCCGCTTAGCATATGAAACAGCGGGACATAAGCCTCCACAGAGGATTACGGCTCATTCAACTAGAGCTGTGGCTTCTTGGGCCTTCAAGAATGAGGCCTCTATGGAGCAGATTTGTAGGGCGGCTACCTGGTCCGCCTTACAAACTTTTTCAAAGTTTTACAAATGTGATGTTTTTGCTTGAGCTGAAGCAGCTTTTGGGGGAGAGGTTTTGCAGGCTGGGGTGCCCTCAGATTAGGGTCCGCCTCTTTTACCCTCCCGTTTTCATTCAGTGTCCTCTAGAGCTTGGGTATGTTTCCCACAAGTAAGGAATGAAGCTGTGGACTCTCCTCATATTAAGATGGAAAACATAAATTATGCTTACCAGATAATTTCCTTTCCATCTGTATGAGGAGAGTCCATGGCCCCCGCCCGTTTTCTCCATTGGGCGGACCTAAATTTGTTTTTGTTCTTCTGGCACCTTTTATACCATGATATTTCTTTTACTGTTCCTTGTTCCCTCGGCAGAATGAGTGGGGGAGGTATTTAAGCCTTTGGCTGGGGTGTCTTTGCCGCCTCCTGGTGGCCAGGTTCTGTATTCCCACAAGTAAGGAATGCAGCCATGGACTCTCCTCATACAGATGGAAAGGAAATTATCTGGTAAGCATAATTTTGAGTTTTTTACACTAGAATGGCCCTTTAATTTTTTTTATAAACATTGAAATATTTTTTACAGACAAAAGCAGCCATTTCAAATAAAAAAAATAAAGGTAAGGGAGTTATTTGTAAACAATTTAATACTCCCGCAGTTTAAAGGGGAGAATAATTTACAGTGCATATGAGAGAAGTTTCAGAGCAGATGGCTACGATATAATGGAGTATTTGTCATGCTGCTGGTATGTGATGTATGTGTGTGTGGTTTTTTTGTTTTAATTTATTTTCTTTCCTAAACATGAAAAATCCACAACATTATTCCAATTAGTAGTGGGAAGATCACTCCTGGCCAACAGGAGGAGGCAAAGAGCACCCCAGCAAAGCTGTTAAGTTTCACTCCTACTTCCCATAAACCCCCAGTCATTCAGCCAAAGGAATATGGAAAGAGAAGAGGACACAAAGGTATTAGAGGTGCCTGAGGTTTAGAAAATGACAAAAGTTTCACTCCCCTACCCATAATCCCCAGTCATTCTCTTTGCCTCTGTCAATGGAGGAGGTGAAGTTTGGTGTCTGAAGAAATTATTTCCTTTTCTCTTGTTAAGTGTATCCAGTCCACGGATCATCCATTACTTATGGGATATTCTCCTTCCCAACAGGAAGTTGCAAGAGGATCACCCACAGCAGAGCTGCTATATAGCTCCTCCCCTAACTGCCATACCCAGTCATTCTCTTGCAACCCTCATCAAAGATGGAGGTCGTAAGAGGAGAGTGGTGTTTTATACTTAGTTTATTTCTTCAATCAAAAGTTTGTTATTTTTAAATGGTACCGGAGTGTGCTGTTTATCTCAGGCAGTATTTAGAAGAAGAATCTGCCTGCATTTTCTATGATCTTAGCAGAAGTAACTAAGATCCATGGCTGTTCTCACATATTCTGAGGAGTGAGGTAACTTCAGAGAGGGAATGGCGTGCAGGTTTTCCTGCAATAAGGTATGTGCAGTTAATATTTTTCTAGGGATGGAATTTGCTAGAAAATGGTGCTTATACCGGATTAATGTAAGTAAAGCCTTAAATGCAGTGATAGCTACTGGTATCAGGCTTATTAATAGAGAGGCATACTCTTATAAAAATGTAATATAAAATGTTTGCTGGCATGTTAATCGTTTTTATATATGTTTGGTGACAAAACTTATTGGGGCCTAGTTTTTTTCCACATGGCTGGTTTGATTTCTGCCTAGAGACAGTTTCCTGAAGCTTTCCACTGTTGCAATATGAGTGGGAAGGGCCTATTTTAGTGCTTTTCTGTGCAGCTAAAAATACTGACAGAGACATTCAGCTTCCCTCTGCATGATACAGGACATCTCTGAAGGGCTCAAAAGGCTTCAAAGTCGTGTTTGAGGAGGGTAACAATCACAGTAGACTGCGGCAGTTGTGACTGTGTTTAAAAAACGTTTTTGTCATTTATTATTCTGTTTTTGTTATTAAGGGGTTAATCATCCATTTGCAAGTGGGTGCAATGCTCTGCTGACTTGTTACATACACTGTAAAAATTTTGTTAGTGTAACTGCCTTTTTTCACTGTTATTTCAAATTTCTTCTGTTAAGTGTGATCAGTCCACGGGTCATCATTACTTCTGGGATATTACTCCTCCCCAACAGGAAGTGCAAGAGGATTCACCCAGCAGAGTTGCATATAGCTCCTCCCCTCTACGTCACTCCCAGTCATTCTCTTGCACCCAACGACTAGATAGGATGTGTGAGAGGACTATGGTGATTATACTTAGTTTTATATCTTCAATCAAAAGTTTGTTATTTTAAAATAGCACCGGAGTGTGTTATTACCTCTCTGGCAGAGTTTGAAGAAGAATCTACCAGAGTTTTGCTATGATTTTAGCCGGAGTAGTTAAGATCATATTGCTGTTCTCGGCCATCTGAGGAGTGAGGTAAACTTCAGATCAGGGGACAGCGGGCAGATGAATCTGCATAGAGGTATGTAGCAGTTTTTATTTTCTGACAATGGAATTGATGAGAAAATCCTGCCATACCGATATAATGTCATGTATGTATACTTTACACTTCAGTATTCTGGGGAATGGTACTTCACTAGAATTACACTGTAAGAAATACATAAAGCTGTTTAATAACTAGAGATTATGTTTAACGTTTTTGCTGGAATGTAAAATCGTTTTCATTTGCTGAGGTACTGTGTGAATAAATGTTTGGGCACTATTTTTCCACTTGGCAGTTGCTTAATCTGTTTTTCTGACAGTTTCTGTTCTCCCTCACTGCTGTGTGTGAGGGGGAGGGGCCGTTTTTTGGCGCTTTTTCTATGCATCAAATATTTCAGTCAGCAACTCATTGTATTCCCTGCATGATCCGGTTCATCTCTACAGAGCTCAGGGGTCTTCAAACTTATTTTGAGGGAGGTAATTTCTCTCAGCAGAGCTGTGAGAATTATAGTTTGACTGAGATAAAAAACGTTTATTCTGTAATTTGTTTCCTGCTTTCAGAATTTGTTATCTTTGCTAATGGGATTAAACCTTTGCTAAAGTTGTGTTGTTTACAAGGATTGAGGCTATAACTGTTTCAATTTATTAATTTTCAACTGTCATAGATCTTCTGTGCTTCTTAAAGGCACAGTACATTTTAATATTATTCTAATTGAATTGTATTTCCAAGTTGCAAGTTTATTTGCTAGTGTGTTAAACATGTCTGATTCAGAGGATGATACCTGTGTCATTTGTTGCAATGCCAAAGTGGAGCCCAATAGAAATTTATGTACTAACTGTATTGATGCTACTTTAAATAAAAGTCAATCTGTACAAATTGAACAAATTTCACCAAACAACGAGGGGAGAGTTATGCCGACTAACTCGCCTCACGTGTCAGTACCTACATCTCCCGCTCAGAGGGAGGTGCGTGATATTGTAGCGCCGAGTACATCTGGGCGGCCATTACAAATCACATTACAGGATATGGCTACTGTTATGACTGAGGTTTTGGCTAAATTACCAGAACTAAGAGGTAAGCGTGATCACTCTGGGGTGAGAACAGAGTGCGCTGATAATATTAGGGCCATGTCAGACACTGCGTCACAGGTGGCAGAACATGAGGACGGAGAACTTCATTCTGTGGGTGACGGTTCTGATCCAAACAGACTGGATTCAGATATTTCAAATTTTAAATTTAAACTGGAAAACCTCCGTGTATTACTAGGGGAGGTGTTAGCGGCTCTGAATGATTGTAACACAGTTGCAATACCAGAGAAAATGTGTAGGTTGGATAAATATTTTGCGATACCGACGAGTACTGAGGTTTTTCCTATACCTAAGAGACTTACTGAAATTGTTACTAAGGAGTGGGATAGACCCGGTGTGCCGTTCTCACCCCCTCCGATATTTAGAAAAATGTTTCCAATAGACGCCACCACAAGGGACTTATGGCAAACGGTCCCTAAGGTGGAGGGAGCAGTTTCTACCTTAGCTAAGCGTACCACTATCCCGGTGGAGGATAGCTGTGCTTTTTCAGATCCAATGGATAAAAAGTTAGAGGGTTACCTTAAGAAAATGTTTGTTCAACAAGGTTTTATATTGCAACCCCTTGCATGCATTGCGCCGATCACGGCTGCAGCGGCATTCTGGATTGAGTCTCTGGAAGAGAACATTGGTTCAGCTACTCTGGACGACATTACGGACAGGCTTAGAGTCCTTAAACTAGCTAATTCATTCATTTCGGAGGCCGTAGTACATCTTACTAAACTTACGGCGAAGAATTCAGGATTTGCCATTCAGGCACGCAGGGCGCTGTGGCTAAAATCCTGGTCAGCTGATGTTACTTCTAAGTCTAAATTGCTTAATATACCTTTCAAAGGGCAGACCTTATTCGGGCCCGGGTTGAAAGAGATTATCGCTGACATTACAGGAGGTAAAGGCCATGCCCTGCCTCAGGACAAAGCCAAGACTAGACAGTCTAATTTTCGTTCCTTTCGTAATTTCAAAGCAGGAGCAGCATCAACTTCCTCTGCACCAAAACAGGAAGGAGCTGTTGCTCGCTACAGACAAGGCTGGAAACCTAACCAGTCCTGGAACAAGGGCAAGCAGACTAGGAAACCTGCTGCTGCCCCTAAAACAGCATGAATTGAGGGCCCCCGATCCGGGATCGGATCTAGTGGGGGGCAGACTTTCTCTCTTCGCCCAGGCTTGGGCAAGAGATGTTCAGGATCCCTGGGCGCTAGAGATAATATCTCAGGGATACCTTCTGGACTTCAAATACTCTCCTCCAAGAGAGAGATTTCATCTGTCAAGATTGTCAACAATCCAGACAAAGAAAGAGGCGTTTCTACGCTGCGTACAAGAGCTCTTCTTAATGGGAGTAATCCATCCAGTTCCACGATCGGAACAGGGACAGGGGTTTTACTCAAATCTGTTTGTGGTTCCCAAAAAAGAGGGAACTTTCAGACCAATCCTGGACTTAAAGATCCTAAACAAATTCCTAAGAGTTCCATCGTTCAAGATGGAGACTATTCGGACAATTTTACCTATGATCCAAGAGGGTCAATACATGACCACTGTAGATTTAAAAGATGCTTACCTTCACATACCGATTCACAAAGATCATTATCGGTACCTAAGGTTTGCCTTCCTAGACAGGCATTACCAGTTTGTGGCTCTTCCATTCGGATTGGCTACAGCTCCAAGAATCTTCACAAAGGTTCTGGGTGCTCTTCTGGCGGTACTAAGACCGCGGGGAATCTCGGTAGCTCCATACCTAGACGACATTCTGATACAAGCTTCAAGCTTTCAAACTGCCAAGTCTCATACAGAGTTAGTGCTGGCATTTCTAAGGTCACATGGATGGAAGGTGAACGAAAAGAAAAGTTCACTCGTTCCACTCACAAGAGTTCCCTTCCTGGGGACTCTTATAGATTCTGTAGAAATGAAGATTTACCTGACAGAGGACAGGCTAACAAGACTTCAAAGTGCTTGCCGCACCCTTCATTCCATTCAACACCCGTCAGTGGCTCAATGCATGGAGGTAATCGGCTTAATGGTAGCGGCAATGGACATAGTACCCTTTGCACGCTTACACCTCAGACCACTGCAACTGTGCATGCTAAGTCAGTGGAATGGGGATTACTCAGACTTATCCCCTTCTCTGAATCTGGATCAAGAGACCAGAAATTCTCTTCTATGGTGGCTTTCTCGGCCACATCTGTCCAGGGGGATGCCATTCAGCAGACCAGACTGGACAATTGTAACAACAGACGCCAGCCTTCTAGGTTGGGGTGCCGTCTGGAATTCTCTGAAGGCTCAGGGACAATGGAGTCAGGAGGAGAGTCTCCTGCCAATAAACATTCTGGAATTGAGAGCAGTTCTCAATGCCCTCCTGGCTTGGCCCCAGTTGACAACTCGGGGGTTCATCAGGTTTCAGTCGGACAACATCACGACTGTAGCTTACATCAACCATCAGGGAGGGACAAGAAGCTCCCTAGCTATGATGGAAGTATCAAAGATAATTTGCTGGGCAGAGTCTCACTCTTGCCACCTGTCAGCAATCCACATCCCGGGAGTGGAGAACTGGGAGGCGGATTTCTTAAGTCGTCAGACTTTTCATCCGGGGGAGTGGGAACTTCATCCGGAGGTCTTTGCCCAAATACTTCGACGTTGGGGCAAACCAGAGATAGATCTCATGGCGTCTCGACAGAACGCCAAGCTTCCTCGTTACGGGTCCAGATCCAGGGATCCAGGAGCAGTCCTGATAGATGCTCTGACAGCACCTTGGGACTTCAGGATGGCTTACGTGTTTCCACCCTTCCCGTTGCTTCCTCGATTGATTGCCAGAATCAAACAAGAGAGAGCATCAGTGATTCTAATAGCACCTGCGTGGCCACGCAGGACTTGGTATGCAGACCTGGTGGACATGTCATCCTGTCCACCTTGGTCTCTACCTCTGAAACAGGACCTTCTGATACAGGGTCCCTTCAAACATCAAAATCTAACTTCTCTGAAGCTGACTGCTTGGAAATTGAACGCTTGATTTTATCAAGACGTGGGTTTTCTGAGTCAGTTATTGATACCTTAATACAGGCTAGGAAACCTGTTACCAGAAAGATTTACCATAAGATATGGCGTAAATACCTATATTGGTGTGAATCCAAAGGTTACTCTTGGAGTAAGGTTAGGATTCCTAGGATATTGTCTTTTCTACAAGAAGGTTTAGAAAAGGGTTTATCTGCTAGTTCATTAAAGGGACAGATCTCAGCTCTGTCCATTCTGTTACACAAACGTCTGTCAGAAGTTCCTGACGTCCAGGCTTTTTGTCAGGCTTTGGCCAGAATTAAGCCTGTGTTTAAAACTGTTGCTCCACCATGGAGTTTAAACCTTGTTCTTAATGTTTTACAGGGCGTTCCGTTTGAACCCCTTCATTCCATTGATATAAAGTTGTTATCTTGGAAAGTTCTATTTTTAATGGCTATTTCCTCGGCTCGAAGAGTCTCTGAATTATCAGCCTTACATTGTGATTCTCCTTATTTGATTTTTCATTCGGATAAGGTAGTCCTGCGTACTAAACCTGGGTTCTTACCTAAGGTAGTTACTAACAGGAATATCAATCAAGAGATTGTTGTTCCTTCTTTATGTGCAAGTCTTTAATAATTGACAAAAAATGACAAAATTTGACAAAAATTAACAAAAATTAACAAATGATGAGATCAGAATGTTGAACCAAACTAATAAACTCACTATAGTACAGAATCTAGGGAAAATAACCCTTTAATTCCTACTACATGAATATAATCCAGAAATGGATTGGTACAGCTCATAAATTTAAATAGAGTCGTGAAACATAAGTGTCAATATAACCATAAAAATGAAAAACTGATTTCAAATAAAGAAAAAAATATAATAGTGAAGATAACAATCCAATTAAGGATTAGTTTCTTAGTGAAGGACCCATATTTTGAGCCTCAAAATAAATTCATTTATCAAATTTGGAATAGATAGTGATAGAAAATGGGATAAAAAATGTATAAATATATAGGAACAAATCAAATCCCTGCAATATATAATACTCTTGAGTGTAATGTGCAATAATATAGTACAATCCAAAAGTAATAATCCTTAATTGGATTGTTATCTTCACTATTATATTTTTTTCTTTATTTGAAATCAGTTTTTCATTTTTATGGTTATATTGACACTTATGTTTCACGACTCTATTTAAATTTATGAGCTGTACCAATCCATTTCTGGATTATATTCATGTAGTAGGAATTAAAGGGTTATTTTCCCTAGATTCTGTACTATAGTGAGTTTATTAGTTTGGTTCAACATTCTGATCTCATCATTTGTTAATTTTTGTTAATTTTTGTCAAATTTTGTCATTTTTTGTCAATTATTAAAGACTTGTATAAATATTTGATTTTAATATTTTGACTCCTGTGGTATATCTTAGCCAGTGGCGCTCCTATATATCCTAATCTATGTTCTGTTCTTTAGACCTATTTAGGGGGTCTTTATTATAGTGAGCAGATATCAGTCCTGGGCGCTGGTTACTTATTTTTATACAGAATTGCTTTGTCTTTACCTAAACAAGTAACAGCAGCCGGACACAGGAGTCGATCCTTTGCGATTTTTAGAGATTTTTTGAGAATTTTTTGGGGAATTTTTTGGAATTTATAATTTGTTGAAGTCATTATTTGTAGTATTTCTCTATAATAATTTCGTAAAGGAATTTTTAAAGCATTTTAGCAATTTTTGAAGTTACCATTTTAGAAACAATCTGATATACATTAAATATCTGTTAATTTAATTTAAAAAATGGAAACTTCTCTCTCTATTAGAAATCTAAGAGCTGATGTGAGTTCTGATATAAATATAGCCCTGAATAGGGATAACGCTACAGGTACAAATATTGTAACTGATATTAATACTATTTTCAAGAATTTAGAAAAGTTGTTGATATCTGAGACCAAGTATAAAATTGAGATTTCTTTTTTGAAAAAATGCCTCGAATTGAATATTGTACCTAAAGGTTTGATGATAAACAAAGATTGCTCATTCAATACCAACTCAAAAGAGTTTACTGATAACTGGAATAAAGTTATTACTGAGGCTTCACAAGATTTAATGAGACTCATTATCAAATATAGAGAGCTGTTATTAACTCAATTAGATTCTGAGATATCGATTGAAGAGAAAAATATGGAATTATATAAAGACTCCCAGACTTTTAAGGAGAAACAAGAACATCTTTATGCTAAAATAAACAAACTTAAAGACGACACCATTGCTAAAAAAACCAAAAAAATCAATAGGGACCTTAACGCAATTCAAGAGAATTCTGAAAACCCTGAAAACAACGGGAACGATCCAATGTTAATTGAATCAGTGATAACAACTAATTCAACAAAGGCTTCAATCAAAGAAAATTGGATAGAGACTTATCCCAAAGAGGGTCACCCAAACAGACCTATTAACAATATACGAGGACAAAGAGCACATAGAAATATGACAAACAGCTCCTCCTACAGACCACAATTAAGAAGATCATATGATGATAATAATCAAGACTACCAACAAAGAGAAAATCCAAATATGGGATATCAAAGACCCTATGTGAACAATAGAAATCATAGAGGTTACAACACACATGGAGAAAATTGGCATAATAATTACCGTCACCATTATAGATCTTATGGGAACTATGGGAACTATGAGCCTTATAACACATCTCAACACCAATCAAGAAGAAATTACCAACCATCAAGTTGGTTTAATGGGTATAACCATAGATCTCACCAGTCATTTATGAATAAAGGAAATCATGGGCAGTTCCCACAAAGGTATGGTAATTCAGACTTTGACCAACAACATCGACCAAGAGACCAACAGGGCGATTACCAATATAGTGACCAGATGATGAACCATCCTCCCCAAAGAAATTATAGGGGACCACACCAAGATTGGAGAAACAACACCATTGAGGTAACCAACAGATTTTCCCCTCTGGTAACTCCAAACATAAGAAAACCAACTGATACACCTAGAGACGATAATTATGCAGCATCCACATCCACCACTCCTTTTTTAGAGGTGGGTCGGAACGATCCTCCAGTGTTGGAACAAAGAGGGAAAAGGAAGCAGATTGCATTGGAAGATGTGGATACCCCAGTAAAAAGAAGACACACAGGGGACGAAGGTCGGGATCTAGATATAAGAACAGACCCCATCTGGTCAAAACAACATCAGAAACACTAAAAATTGGACAAGCCACAGATGAAAAAGATAAAAATAAGGATAGAAAAGGGGATGTTAAAGGAATCTTTAATTTGAGTAACATAAGTTTGGAAAGTGAAGAAAAAGAATTGTTAGGGTTGGGTCTTTCATATGCTCCTTCCAGAGGATTGGACAAGTTCCAAACATATCTAAATACGAAGGAGTTTATTAGAAAACTCACATTGAAAAGATATTTCTTAAAGTCACCAATAGAGAGAAGTGCTTTTTCCTCAGGAATCACCACAACAGAGGACCAATTCCAACACTCTGATCTGAAACCGAAGTCGCATTTCTACCCCACCCACTGTAAAGGACCGGCTATCGAAGCATTCGAAATAATGGTATGCAACGACATAAAGAAATTAAAAGCAAACAAGGCATATAAAAGGAATCTTAGTGCCCAACAATTCAACACCATATCTAAATTAGAAAAGAACCACGACATAGTCATTAAATCGGCCGATAAAGGTGGGGGGATTGTGATAATGAACAAGACAGACTACAAGAAAGAATCTGGAAGAATTTTAGGAGACAAAGCTACCTATGAAGTTTTGAAAGCCAACCCAACTAATGAATACAAGAGAACCCTCGATGATCTACTCACTGAAGCTAACGAATTGGGTATCCTCAACAATAATGAATTCCGTTATTTAAGCGTGAAACATCCTAAGATCCCAGTACTATATCACCTGCCTAAAATTCATAAGAACTTAGCCAACCCACCCGGACGGCCAATAATATCAGGCATAGGATCGGTGTCGAGCAATTTATCTGAATATATAGATAAAAAACTTCAACCATACGTTAGATCATTACCATCATATCTAAGGGACTCCACCGAAGTATTGAATATTCTTAATGACATGGAATGGGATGAAAGCTACATCTTAATCACTAGTGATGTAACATCACTATACACCTCAATCCCACATGAGAAGGGATTAGAGTCCATTAGTCACTTCTTAGATAAAGATGACAGTATGCCACAAACCCAAAAGAGGTTCATACTGGACGGAATTGAATATATCCTTCAACACAACTATTTTTATTGTGATAATGTGTTCTATCGACAAGTGTGTGGGACAGCCATGGGGACCAGGTTCGCGCCTAGTTACGCCAATCTCTATATGGGAAAATGGGAAGCTATTTTCTGGGATTCCTGTCCGGCGGGCGCGGACCTGGTCCTATATAAAAGGTATATAGATGACCTCCTAATCATCTGGAAGGGGAGTGAAGAAGATCTAAGACACACACTAGAAGTTATGAATCTGAACCAGTCCAATTTAAGATTTACTAATACCATCAGCAAGGATCACATCACCTTTCTAGATCTGGACATAAAAGTGATAAAGGGAAGAATTGTAACATCCACCCACTTCAAGGAAGTAGATTCGAACAATTATATCCATCACACAAGCTGCCATCATAAGAAATGGATATCGAATATCCCGAAAGGACAATTGTTACGAATCCGAAAAAATTGTTCAAGTGAAGAAATGTGGACCAAGCAATCATCAATGCTAAAAACCAGATTCTTGGAAAGAGGATATGATGAATCCCTTGTGGATAATACCATCACAGAAGTGAACAACATAAAAAGAGATTCTCTTCTCACATACAAAGTGAGACCAACTAAAGACAAGTTTGAAGGCCTAAAAATTCCTTTTATAACCCAATATGGTGAAAGGAAAAAGGTAATTGAAGATATAATCAAGAGACACTGGCATATACTCAGAAATGATGATATTATAGGCGAACATCTAACAGTACAACCCAATTTTGTCTATAGAAAGGCCAATAATCTAAAATCCATTCTGGCTCCAAGTATACCCAAAGAAAATAAAGCTAAAAATTCCTTAGACATTATGGGCAAAAAATTATGCGGTTTCTATCCATGCCATTTTTGTAAAGCATGCTCACATGGAATAAAAACCAGCACGATCAAGTCTAAAGTTTCAAATGAAGTCTTTCACATTAAACAAACTATAAGATGTACTGACCATTCTGTAGTTTATTTGGTCGAGTGTGGATGTGGCCTGCAATATGTGGGCCAGACATCTAGAAAACTGAGAGACCGAATCCGAGAACATCTGCTACAGATCAAATGGAAGAAGGTTGATTTACCACTCTATAAACACTTCAAAGAAGTACATGATGGAAGTGATAAGAGCTTGAAATATATGGGAATATGTAAAGTGAATAAAGATTGGAGAGGAGGGGATATGGAATCAAAATTATTGAAAATAGAATCAAAATGGATCTTTAACCTGGACTGTATCCATCCAAAAGGTCTCAATGCTGACTTTGAGATCGTCCACCTCTTCTGATAAACAAATCAATCTTTCTCATTCATTTCTTGAACCTCAGTTTAAACTTAATTTGAATCCCACAAAAATAACCCACATAGGGCAATCCAAAGAAATCTATAGGTCCTAGCATTCTCTTTAAGATCTGAAAAATACTTATAGGTCTCAGTATAAAATTCATCTGATTATTCAACAGTAAAGAAAAGATGTCTAACATTAGATTAAGAAATTTTGTGAACCTCATTTGTAAACTGTTTAAGCTAATTGGAGTTTATCAAAAGTAATCCATATTGAGTAATATGTCTCAGTATCTTCTCAAAGAAAAAGATATTGTTAATTAGCCAAATAAAGGTAGTAAACAATATCTAATGAAAGTATAATGCACAAATCCAGCATTGAATTCAGTCTAGATAATACCTAATATCATGCACAAATCCATCATTAGATAATGAATTTAGACCTAGATTAAAACACATTGAAAGTTAAATACAAAATAAAAAATATCTTTAATCCCTCCAAGATATTAAATATCTTTTTTATATATATATATTTTTTATATATATTTTTTATATATTTTTTATATTTTTCTATATATATATTTTATATATATAACTTTATTTATTTATTATTTTTTAATTTTCAAATACTCACTCCACTTATGAATTTTATATAACAACGATTTTATTTCAATTGGTATTTAAGTTTATTATATATGAGATTTGAATAATACAACATAAAATAGGGTTATATTGTCATGGAAATAAATATACATGATAAACATTGTAAGTCCTGGATATATTAGCCCGATATCAGACAAAATTTGCCCTTTTCCAAAATGGTTTCTTCAAACCGGAAGAACCGCACATATTGACATCCGGTCTAGCCGAAAATTTGTTGTTCCTCTTTGCCCGTTCCGCGACACCGGAAGTGGTAAAAAACCGGAAGCACCTACAACAGACATCCGGTTGTTGAGCGGAAGTGAGACAGAGTGGCAACAAACAAACTGGCAATATCGGACTCAATTTTCGGCGGGATTTCCTTGGCGCAATTTTTTGGCGCAATTTTGTGAAACGCCCAATACAAAAATATATAAAAGGTCAATATTGATTAAGCCTCCACATGTCTTGAAAAAGGCCCCATTGAGAGGGCCGAAACGCGTAGACGACTATCCGAAAATTAAGATTGAGAGGCTAATCATATCCAGGACCGGGCTTTTTGAACGGTAAGACTATTTCCAATAGTCCATACCCAGTAAGCACATTTTGTTTAGTGCACTTTTTTCCTTTTTTCTAGGTTTTTTATGTATACACATCTATCAAAGGATTAGGACTTTGGACTTCAATAGACTCAAGGACTTTTACTTTTAAGGAAGGAACTACCATTTACATTTCATCAGGATTTGATATATTTTTTGGACTATATTTTTTGGACAATTTTTTCTTACTCGTTTTTATAATTTCATTCAATAATTTCATTCAATCATTTAAAATGTTTTAATTGTTTTTTAATTTGTTATTTGATATGAATTTATAATTAGATTTATATCAATTATTGGAAAAATTTGTTACTTGATATGAATTTATAACTAGATTTATATCAATTATTATGTAAGTTTATTATTTGAATAGACCAGTGTGTCCCAAAGCTAATAGAATTACAGCTGGTACCAGCCTAGTTGAGTTTTAGGTTTTTAAATGGTGAGACCCACCCAACTTTGATAGTATTGCATTGATTGAATAATTTGATTGTATTGTTTTAATTCACTTATTTTTGGATTGTACTATATTATTGCACATTACACTCAAGAGTATTATATATTGCAGGGATTTGATTTGTTCCTATATATTTATACATTTTTTATCCCATTTTCTATCACTATCTATTCCAAATTTGATAAATGAATTTATTTTGAGGCTCAAAATATGGGTCCTTCACTAAGAAACTAATCCTTAATTGGATTGTTATCTTCACTATTATATTTTTTTTTCTTTATTTGAAATCAGTTTTTCATTTTTATGGTTATATTGACACTTATGTTTCACGACTCTATTTAAATTTATGAGCTGTACCAATCCATTTCTGGATTATATTCATGTAGTAGGAATTAAAGGGTTATTTTCCCTAGATTCTGTACTATAGTGAGTTTATTAGTTTGGTTCAACATTCTGATCTCATCATTTGTTAATTTTTGTTAATTTTTGTCAAATTTTGTCATTTTTTGTCAATTATTAAAGACTTGTATAAATATTTGATTTTAATATTTTGACTCCTGTGGTATATCTTAGCCAGTGGCGCTCCTATATATCCTAATCTATGTTCTGTTCTTTAGACCTATTTAGGGGGTCTTTATTATAGTGAGCAGATATCAGTCCTGGGCGCTGGTTACTTATTTTTATACAGAAGTGTTCCTTCTTTATGCCCAAATCCTTCTTCAAAGAAGGAACGTCTACTGCACAACCTGGATGTAGTCCGTGCTCTAAAATTTTACTTACAGGCAACTAAGGAATTTCGACAAACGTCTTCTCTGTTTGTCATTTACTCTGGGCAGAGGAGAGGTCAAAAAGCTTCCGCTACCTCTCTTTCTTTTTGGCTTCGTAGCATAATTCGTTTAGCTTATGAGACTGCTGGACAGCAGCCTCCTGAAAGAATTACAGCTCATTCTACTAGAGCTGTGGCTTCCACTTGGGCCTTCAAGAATGAGGCCTCTGTTGAACAGATTTGCAAGGCTGCAACTTGGTCTTCGCTTCATACTTTTTCCAAATTTTACAAATTTGACACTTTTGCTTCTTCGGAGGCTATTTTTGGGAGAAAGGTTCTTCAGGCAGTGGTTCCTTCTGTATAAAGAGCCTGCCTATCCCTCCCGTCATCCGTGTACTTTTGCTTTGGTATTGGTATCCCAGAAGTAATGATGACCCGTGGACTGATCACACTTAACAGAAGAAAACATAATTTATGCTTACCTGATAAATTCCTTTCTTCTGTAGTGTGATCAGTCCACGGCCCGCCCTGTTTTTAAGGCAGGTAAATATTTTTTAATTTATACTCCAGTCACCACTTCACCCTTGGCTTTTCCTTTCTCGTTGGTCCTTGGTCGAATGACTGGGAGTGACGTAGAGGGGAGGAGCTATATGCAGCTCTGCTGGGTGAATCCTCTTGCACTTCCTGTTGGGGAGGAGTAATATCCCAGAAGTAATGATGACCCGTGGACTGATCACACTACAGAAGAAAGGAATTTATCAGGTAAGCATAAATTATGTTTTTGTCAAAATTTGTTTCTCTTAAAGGCACAGTAACGTTTTTTATATTGCTTGTTAACTTGCTTTAAAGTGTTTTCCAAGCTTGCTAGTCTCATGGCTAGTCTGTACAAACATGTCTGAAACAGAGGATACTTGGTCATTATGTTTAAAAGCCATGGTGGAGCCCCATAGGAGAATGTGTACTAAATATATTGATTTCACCTTAAACAGTAAAGCTCAGTCTTTATCTATAAAAGATTTGTCACCAGAGGGGTCTGTCGAGGGGGAAGTTATGCCGACTAACTCTCCCCACGTGTCGGACCCTTCGCCTCCCGCTCAAGGGACGCACGCTAATATGGCGCCAAGTACATCAGGGACGCCCATAGCGATTACTTTGCAGGACATGGCTGCAATCATGAATAATACCCTGTCAGAGGTATTATCCAGATTGCCTGAATTGAAAGGCAAGCGCGATAGCTCTGGGGTTAGACGAGATACAGAGCGCGTAGATGCTGTAAGAGCCATGTCTGATACTGCGTCACAATATGCAGAACCTGAGGACGGAGAGCTTCAGTCTGTGGGTGACGTCTCTGATTCGGGGAGACCTGATTGAGAGATTTCTAATTTTAAATTTAAGCTTGAGAACCTCCGTGTATTGCTTGGGGAGGTATTAGCTGCTCTGAATGACTGTGACACAATTGCAGTGCCAGAGAAATTGTGTAGGCTGGATAAATACTATGCAGTGCCGGTGAGTACTGATGTTTTTCCAATACCTAAAAGGCTTACAGAAATTATTAGTAAGGAGTGGGATAGGCCCGGTGTGCCCTTTTCCCCACCTCCTATGTTTAGAAAAATGTTTCCAATAGATGCCACTACACGGGACTTATGGCAGACTGTCCCTAAGGTGGAGGGAGCAGTTTCTACTTTAGCAAAGCGTACCACTATCCCGGTTGAGGACAGTTGTGCTTTTTCAGATCCAATGGATAAAAAATTGGAGGGTTGCCTTAAGAAAATGTTTATTCAACAAGGTTTTATTTTACAGCCCCTTGCATGCATTGCGCATGTCACTGCTGCTGCGGCATTCTGGTTTGAGGCCCTGGAAGAGGCCATCCATACAGCTCCATTGACTGAAATTGTTGACAAGCTTAGAACTCTTAAGCTAGCTAACTCATTTGTTTCTGATGCCATTGTTCATTTGACTAAACTAACGGCTAAGAATTCCGGATTCGCCATCCAGGCGCGTAGGGCGCTATGGCTCAAATCCTGGTCAGCTGATGTGACTTCAAAGTCTAAATTACTCAACATTCCTTTCAAGGGGCAGACCTTATTCGGGCCTGGTTTGAAAGAAATTATTGCTGACATTACTGGAGGTAAGGGTCATACCCTTCCTCAGGACAGGGCCAAATCAAAGGCCAAACAGTCTAATTTTCGTGCCTTTCGAAATTCCAAGGCAGGTGCAGCATCAACTTCCTCCGCTTCAAGACAAGAGGGAACTTTTGCTCAATCTAAGCAGGCCTGGAAACCTCACCAGTCCTGGAACAAAGGCAAGCAGGCCAGAAAGCCTGCTGCTGCCTCTAAGACAGCATGAAGGAACGGCCCCCTATCCGGCGACGGATCTAGTAGGGGGCAGACTTTTTCTCTTCGCCCAGGTGTGGGCAAGAGATGTTCAGGATCCCTGGGCGTTGGAGATCATATCTCAGGGATATCTTCTGGACTTCAAAGCTTCCCCTCCACAAGGGAGATTTCATCTTTCAAGGTTATCTGCAAATCAGATAAAGAAAGAGGCATTCCTACGCTGTGTGCAAGACCTCCTAGTAATGGGAGTGATCCATCCAGTTCTGCGGATGGAACAAGAACAGGGTTTTTATTCAAATCTGTTTGTGGTTCCCAAAAAAGAGGGAACCTTCAGACCAATTTTGGATCTAAAGATCTTAAACAAATTCCTCAGAGTTCCATCTTTCAAAATGGAAACTATTCGGACCATCCTACCCATGATCCAAGAGGGTCAGTACATGACCACAGTGGACTTAAAGGATGCCTACCTTCACATACCGATTCACAAAGATCATCATCGGTTCCTAAGGTTTGCCTTTCTAGACAGGCATTACCAATTTGTAGCTCTTCCCTTCGGGAAGGTTCTGGGCTCACTTCTGGCGGTTCTAAGTCCGCGAGGCATAGCGGTGGCTCCGTATCTAGACGACATCCTGATACAGGCGTCAAGCTTTCAAATTGCCAAGTCTCATAAAGAGATAGTTCTGGCATTTCTGAGATCGCACGGGTGGAAAGTGAACGAGGAAAAGAGTTCTCTATCCCCACTCACAAGAGTCTCCTTCTTAGGGACTCTTATAGATTCTGTAGAGATGAAAATTTACCTGACGGAGTCCAGGTTATCAAAGCTTCTAAATGCTTGCCGTATTCTTCATTCCATTCCGCGCCCTTCGGTGGCTCAGTGTATGGAGGTGATCGGCTTAATGGTAGCGGCAATGGACATAGTGCCATTTGCGCGCCTACATCTCAGACCGCTGCAATTATGCATGCTAAGTCAGTGGAATGGGGATTACACAGATTTGTCCCCTCTGCTAAATCTGGATCAAGAGACCAGAGATTCTCTTCTCCGGTGGTTGTCTCGGGTACACCTGTCCGAGGGTATGACCTTTCGCAGGCCAGATTGGACAATTGTAATAACAGATGCCAGCCTTCTAGGTTGGGGTGCAGTCTGGAACTCCCTGAAGGCACAGGGATCGTGGACTCAGGAGGAGAAACTCCTTCCGATAAATATTCTGGAGTTAAGAGCAATATTCAATGCTCTTCTGGCTTGGCCTCAGTTAGCAACACTGAGGTTAATCAGATTTCAGTCGGACAATATCACGACTGTGGCTAACATCAACCATCAAGGGGGAACCAGGAGTTCCCTAGCGATGTTAGAAGTCTCAAAAATAATTCGCTGGGCAGAGACTCACTCTTGCCACCTGTCAGCAATCCATATCCCAGGCGTGGAGAACTGGGAGGTGGATTTTCTAAGTCGTCAGACTTTTCACCCGGGGGGAGTGGGAACTCCATCCGGAGGTGTTTGCTCAGTTGATTCATCGTTGGGGCAAACCAGAGTTGAATCTCATGGTGTCTCGCCAGAACGCCAAGCTTCCTTGTTACGGATCCAGGTCCAGGGACCCAGAAGCGACGCTGATAGATGGTCTAGCAGCGCCTTGGTTCTTCAACCTGGCTTATGTGTTTCCACCGTTTCCTCTGCTCCCTCGACTGATTGCCAAAATCAAACAGGAGAGAGCATCGGTGATTCTAATAGCGCCTGCGTGGCCACGCAGGACCTGGTATGCAGACCTAGTGGACATGTCATCCTTTCCACCATGGACTCTGCCTCTAAGACAGGACCTTCTAATACAAGGTCCTTTCAATCATCCAAATATAATTTCTCTGAGACTGACTAGGAGAAGCCACGCTTTGATAGAATCAAGCGTTCAATCTCCATGCAGTCAGTCATTGATACCTTAATACAGGAACGAAAGCCTGTTACCAGGAAAATCTATCACAAGATATGGCGTAAATATCTTTATTGGTGTGAATCCAAGAATTACTCATGGAGTAAGGTTAGGATTCCTAGGATATTGTCCTTTCTCCAAGAGGGTTGGGACAAAGGATTATCAGCTAGTTCATTAAAGGGACAGATTTCTGCTCTGTCTATTCTTTTGAACAAGCGTCTGGCAGAAGTTCCAGACGTCCAGGCATTTTGTCAGGCTTTGGTTAGAATTAAGCCTGTGTTTAAACCTGTTGCTCCCCCATGGAGCTTACACTTGGTTCTTAAAGTTCTTCAAGGAGTTCCGTTTGAACCCCTTCATTCCATTGATATTAAGCTTTTAACTTGGATAGTTCTGTTTTTGATGGCTATTTCCTCGGCTCGGAGAGTCTCTGAGCTATCTGCCTTACAATGTGATTCTCATTATCTGATTTTTCATGCAGATAAGGTAGTTCTGTGTACCAAACCTGGGTTTTTACCTAAGGTAACAAGAATATCAATCAAGAGATTGTTGTTCCATCTTTGTGTCCTAATCCTTCTTCAAAGAAGGAACGTCTTTTACATAATCTGGACGTAGTCCGTGCCTTGAAGTTTTACTTACAAGCTACTAAAGATTTTCGTCAAACATCTTCCCTGTTTGTCGTTTATTCTGGACAGAGGAGAGGTCAAAAAGCCCTCTTTCCTTTTGGCTTTCCTTTTGGCTTCGGAGTATTATACAAACATCTTCCCTGTTTGTCGTTTATTCTGGACAGAGGAGAGGTCAAAAAGCCCTCTTTCCTTTTCGGCAACCTCTTTCCTTTTGGCTTCGGAGTATTATACGCCTAGCCTATGAGACTGCTGGACAGCAGCCCCCTGAAAGGATTACAGCTCATTCTACTAGAGCTGTGGCTTCCACCTGGGCCTTTAAAAATGAGGCCTCTGTTGAACAGATTTGCAAGGCCGCGACTTGGTCTTCGCTTCACACTTTTTCAAAATTTTACAAATTTGATACTTTTGCTTCTTCGGAGGCTGTTTTTGGGAGACAGGTTCTTCAGGCAGTGGTTCCTTCCGCTTAATCCCTGCCTTGTCCCTCCCATCATCCGTGTACTTTAGCTTTGGTATTGGTATCCCATAAGTAATGGATGATCCGTGGACTGGATACACTTAACAAGAGAAAACATAATTTATGCTTACCTGATAAATTTATTTCTCTTGTAGTGTATCCAGTCCACGGCCCGCCCTGTCATTTTAAGGCAGGTCTAAAATTTAATTAAACTACAGTCACCACTGCACCCTATGGTTTCTCATTTCTCTGTTTGTTTCGGTCGAATGACTGGATATGGCAGTTAGGGGAGGAGCTATATAGCAGCTCTGCTGTGGGTGATCCTCTTGCAACTTCCTGTTGGGAAGGAGAATATCCCATAAGTAATGGATGATCCGTGGACTGGATACACTACAAGAGAAATAAATTTATCAGGTAAGCATAAATTATGTTTTTTGGGTCCTTTTCCCTGCAAGCAAGGATTTGGGTTTAGCTGAGTCCACGTCAATCTCTTCAGTAGAGTAGTGGTAGCTTTTAAGCAGTTAGGAAGTTGTGAGGTGGTCCTTACTTTGTTTCCTAACATATTGCTGCCCTAGTTATAGAAAGCCAGAGTTGGTTACTCTGTACTTTCTTTTTCTACAGGTGTCGGTAAGGAGTATGTGTCCTTTTACGCCTTGTAAGCTGTCTACCTGCCGGACAGCTGGATGTGCAGGTAAGTGCTTTTGTCTTCTAGGTCTTGGAGACTTGCATTTCTCCAACATAGGTGTGTCCGGTCCACGGCGTCATCCTTACTTGTGGGATATTCTCCTCCCCAACAGGAAATGGCAAAGAGCCCAGCAAAGCTGGTCACATGATCCCTCCTAGGCTCCGCCTACCCCAGTCATTCTCTTTGCCGTTGTACAGGCAACATCTCCACGGAGATGGCTTAGAGTTTTTTAGTGTTTAACTGTAGTTTTTCATTATTCAATCAAGAGTTTGTTATTTTCAAATAGTGCTGGTACGTACTATTTACTCAGAAACAGAAAAGAGATGAAGAATTCTGTTTGTATGAGGAAAATGATTTTAGCAACCGTAACTAAAATCCATGGCTGTTCCACACAGGACTGTTGAGAGCAATTAACTTCAGTTGGGGGAACAGTTTGCAGTCTCTTGCTGCTTGAGGTATGACACATTCTAACAAGACGATGTAATGCTGGAAGCTGTCATTTTCCCTATGGGATCCGGTAAGCCATGTTTATTACGATTGTAAATAAGGGCTTCACAAGGGCTTATTTAAACTGTAGACTTTTTTTGGGCTAAATCGATTGATATTAACACTTATTTAGCCTTGAGGAATCATTTATTCTGGGTATTTTGATTTAATAATATCGGCAGGCACTGTTTTAGACACCTTATTCTTTAGGGGCTTTCCCAAAGCATAGGCAGAGTCTTATTTTCGCGCCGGTGTTGCGCACTTGTTTTTGAGAGGCATGGCATGCAGTCGCATGTGAGAGGAGCTCTGATACTCATAAAAGACTTCTGAAGGCGTCATTTGGTATCGTATTCCCCTTTGGGTTTGGTTGGGTCTCAGCAAAGCAGATACCAGGGACTGTAAAGGGGTTTAAAGCTTAAAACGGCTCCGGTTCCGTTATTTTAAGGGTTAAAGCTTCCAAAATTGGTGTGCAATATTTTCAAGGCTTTAAGACGCTGTGGTGAAAATTTGGTGAATTTTGAACAATTCCTTCATGTTTTTTCGCAATTGCAGTAATAAAGTGTGTTCAGTTTAAAATTTAAAGTGACAGTAACGGTTTTATTTTAAAACGTTTTTTGTACTTTCTGATCAAGTTTATGCCTGTTTAACATGTCTGAACTACCAGATAGACTGTGTTCTGAATGTGGGGAAGCCAGAATTCCTATTCATTTAAATAAATGTGATTTATGTGATAATGACAATGATGCCCAAGATGATTCCTCAAGTGAGGGGAGTAAGCATGGTACTGCATCATTCCCTCCTTCGTCTACACGAGTCTTGCCCACTCAGGAGGCCCCTAGTACATCTAGCGCGCCAATACTCCTTACTATGCAACAATTAACGGCTGTAATGGATAATTCTGTCAAAAACATTTTAGCCAAAATGAACCCTTGTCAGCGTAAGCGTGGATGCTCTGTTTTAGTTACTGAAGAGCATGACGACGCTGATATTAATATCTCTGAAGGGCCCCTAACCCAATTTGAGGGGGCCAGGGAGGTTTTGTCTGAGGGAGAAATTACTGATTTAGGGAACATTTCTCAGCAGGCTGAATCTGATGTGATTACATTTAAATTTAAATTGGAACATCTCCGCATTTTGCTTAAGGAGGTATTATCCACTCTGGATGATTGTGAAAATTTAGTCATCCCAGAGAAACTATGTAAAATGGACAAGTTCCTAGAGGTGCCGGGGCTCCCAGAAGCTTTTCCTATACCCAAGCGGGTGGCGGACATTGTTAATAAAGAATGGGAAAGGCCCGGTATTCCTTTCGTCCCTCCCCCCATATTTAAAAAATTGTTTCCTATGGTCGACCCCAGAAAGGACTTATGGCAGTCAGTCCCCAAGGTCGAGGGAGCGGTTTCTACTTTAAACAAACGCACCACTATTCCCATAGAGGATAGTTGTGCTTTCAAAGATCCTATGGATAAAAAATTAGAAGGTTTGCTTAAAAAGATGTTTGTTCAGCAGGGTTACCTTCTACAACCCATTTCATGCATTGTCCCTGTCACTACAGCCGCATATTTCTGGTTTGATGAACTGCTTAAGGTGCTCGATAGTGACTCTCCTCCTTATGAGGAGATTATGGACAGAATCAATGCTCTCAAATTGGCTAATTCTTTCACTCTAGACGCCTCTTTGCAATTGGCTAAGTTAGCGGCTAAGAACTCTGGGTTTGCTATTGTGGCGCGCAGAGCGCTTTGGTTGAAATCTTGGTCGGCTGATGCGTCTTCCAAGAACAAGCTACTAAACATTCCTTTCAAGGGGAAAACGCTGTTTGGTCCTGACTTGAAAGAGATTATATCTGATATCACTGGGGGTAAGGGCCACGCCCTTCCTCAGGATCGGCCCTTCAAGGCAAAAAATAGACCTAATTTTCGTCCCTTTCGTAAAAACGGACCAGCCCAAGGTGCTACGTCCTCTAAGCAAGAGGGTAATACAGCTCAGGCTTGGGCAAGAGATGTTCTGGATCCTTGGGCGCTAGAAATAGTCTCCCAGGGTTATCTTCTGGAATTCAAGGGACTTCCCCCAAGGGGGAGGTTCCACAAGTCGCAGTTGTCTTCAGACCACATAAAAAGACAGGCGTTCTTACATTGTGTAGAAGACCTGTTAAAAATGGGAGTGATTCATCCTGTTCCATTAAGAGAACAAGGGATGGGGTTCTACTCCAATCTGTTCATAGTTCCCAAAAAAGAGGGAACGTTCAGACCAATCCTAGATCTCAAGATCTTAAACAAATTTCTCAAGGTCCCATCGTTCAAGATGGAAACCATTCGAACTATCCTTCCTTCCATCCAGGAAGGTCAATTTATGACCACGGTGGATTTAAAGGATGCGTATCTACATATTCCTATCCACAAGGAACATCATCGGTTCCTAAGGTTTGCATTCCTGGACAAACATTACCAGTTCGTGGCGCTTCCTTTCGGATTAGCCACTGCTCCAAGGATTTTCACAAAGGTACTAGGGTCCCTTCTAGCGGTGCTAAGACCAAGGGGCATTGCAGTAGTACCTTACCTGGACGACATTCTGATTCAAGCGTCGTCCCTTCCTCAAGCAAAGGCTCACACGGACATTGTCCTGGCTTTTCTCAGATCTCACGGCTGGAAAGTGAACGTGGAAAAGAGTTCTCTATCCCCGTCAACAAGGGTTCCCTTCTTGGGAACAATTATAGACTCCTTAGAAATGAGGATCTTTCTAACAGAGGCCAGAAAAACAAAGCTTCTGGACTCTTGTCGGATACTTCATTCCGTTCCTCTTCCTTCCATAGCTCAGTGCATGGAAGTGATCGGGTTGATGGTGGCGGCGATGGACATAGTTCCTTTTGCGCGCATTCATCTAAGACCATTACAACTGTGCATGCTCAGTCAGTGGAATGGGGACTATACAGACTTGTCTCCGAAGATACAAGTAAATCAGAGGACCAGAGACTCACTCCGTTGGTGGCTGTCCCTGGACAATCTGTCTCAAGGGATGATGTTCCACAGACCAGAGTGGGTCATTGTCACGACCGACGCCAGTCTGATAGGCTGGGGCGCGGTCTGGGGATCCCTGAAAGCTCAGGGTCTTTGGTCTCGGGAAGAATCTCTTCTACCGATAAATATTCTGGAACTGAGAGCGATATTCAATGCGCTCCAGGCCTGGCCCCAGCTTGCGAGGACCAGGTTCATACGGTTTCAATCAGACAACATGACGACTGTGGCGTACATCAACCATCAGGGGGGAACAAGGAGTTCCCTAGCGATGGAAGAAGTAACCAAAATTATTCTTTGGGCGGAGTCTCACTCCTGCCACCTGTCTGCTATCCACATCCCAGGAGTGGAAAATTGGGAAGCGGATTTTCTGAGTCGTCAGACATTGCATCCGGGGGAGTGGGAACTCCATCCGGAAATCTTTGCCCGAGTCACTCACCTGTGGGGCATTCCAGACATGGATCTGATGGCCTCTCGTCAGAACTTCAAAGTTCCTTGCTACGGGGCCAGATCCAGGGATCCCAAGGCGGCTCTAGTGGATGCACTAGTAGCACCTTGGACCTTCAAACTAGCTTATGTGTTCCCGCCATTTCCTCTCATCCCCAGGCTGATAGCCAGGATCAAGCAGGAGAGGGCGTCGGTGATCTTGATAGCTCCTGCGTGGCCACGCAGGACTTGGTATGCAGATCTGGTGAATATGTCATCGGCTCCACCTTGGAAGCTACCTTTGAGACGAGACCTTCTTGTTCAGGGTCCGTTCGAACATCCGAATCTGGTTTCACTCCAGCTGACTGCTTGGAGATTGAACGCTTGATTTTATCGAAGCGAGGATTCTCAGATTCTGTGATCGATACTCTTGTTCAGGCCAGAAAGCCTGTGACTAGAAAGATTTACCACAAAATTTGGAAAAAATATATCTGTTGGTGTGAATCTAAAGGATTCCCTTGGGACAAGGTTAAGATTCCTAGGATTCTATCCTTCCTTCAAGAAGGATTGGAGAAAGGATTATCTGCAAGTTCCCTGAAGGGACAGATTTCTGCCTTGTCGGTATTACTTCACAAAAAGCTGGCAGCTGTGCCAGATGTTCAAGCCTTTGTTCAGGCTCTGGTTAGAATCAAGCCTGTTTACAAACCTTTGACTCCTCCTTGGAGTCTCAATTTAGTTCTTTCAGTTCTTCAGGGGGTTCCGTTTGAACCCTTACATTCCGTTGATATTAAGTTATTATCTTGGAAAGTTTTGTTTTTAGTTGCGATTTCTTCTGCTAGAAGAGTCTCAGAATTATCTGCTCTGCAGTGTTCTCCTCCTTATCTGGTGTTCCATGCAGATAAGGTGGTTTTACGTACTAAACCTGGTTTTCTTCCAAAAGTTGTTTCTAACAAAAACATTAACCAGGAGATTATCGTACCTTCTCTGTGTCCAAAACCAGTTTCAAAGAAGGAACGTTTGTTGCACAATTTGGATGTTGTTCGCGCTCTAAAATTCTATTTAGATGCTACAAAGGATTTTAGACAAACATCTTCCTTGTTTGTTGTTTATTCAGGTAAAAGGAGAGGTCAAAAAGCAACTTCTACCTCTCTCTCTTTTTGGATTAAAAGCATCATCAGATTGGCTTACGAGACTGCCGGACGGCAGCCTCCCGAAAGAATCACAGCTCATTCCACTAGGGCTGTGGCTTCCACATGGGCCTTCAAGAACGAGGCTTCTGTTGATCAGATATGTAGGGCAGCGACTTGGTCTTCACTGCACACTTTTACCAAATTTTACAAGTTTGATACTTTTGCTTCTTCTGAGGCTATTTTTGGGAGAAAGGTTTTGCAAGCCGTGGTGCCTTCCATTTAGGTGACCTGATTTGCTCCCTCCCTTCATCCGTGTCCTAAAGCTTTGGTATTGGTTCCCACAAGTAAGGATGACGCCGTGGACCGGACACACCTATGTTGGAGAAAACAGAATTTATGTTTACCTGATAAATTTCTTTCTCCAACGGTGTGTCCGGTCCACGGCCCGCCCTGGTTTTTTTAATCAGGTCTGATATTTTATTTTCTTTAACTACAGTCACCACGGTACCATATGGTTTCTCCTATGCAAATATTCCTCCTTAACGTCGGTCGAATGACTGGGGTAGGCGGAGCCTAGGAGGGATCATGTGACCAGCTTTGCTGGGCTCTTTGCCATTTCCTGTTGGGGAGGAGAATATCCCACAAGTAAGGATGACGCCGTGGACCGGACACACCGTTGGAGAAAGAAATTTATCAGGTAAACATAAATTCTGTTTTCTCTGCATTTTTTTTTATATTAGGGACATGTTAATTCCTTAAGTAAGGGATTTTATTGAGGCAGTGTGCAGGCAAATAAAATGTATGTGAGAGACTTTGGGGTTAATCTTCCTTTATGGATAGAAAGTAGTTAACTTCAAAGTTTGTGGCTCAGTATTTATTTATTTCAACCCTGTGCAAAACTAAAGGTCCCTTAAGCTTTGAACATTATTGCGAGCAAAGGGTCTGTATCGATTGTCAAAAAGACATTAAGAACTGCACAGTTAAGTCTGAATGTAGGGAAAGCGCAAGTCCGTTCCCTGTTAGGCCTTAGCCGGCTTTGACACATGCACTTTCACTTTGTGGCATAGTTTCAATTCAGCTGGTCACATGACTGTCTCTTCTGCTCTCGAAGATCGGAGCGGCATCGACTGTGTAGTTGTATTTAGGAGACCGGCAAGGCTATTCTGACAAGCCTTTTGTACTCCAGAGGGGCAGGTAGGGCCCTTAAGTTTGCTGAGGTGTAGAGGACCTTCATTGGGGTACGTTTTTTTAGCGCAATATCGCTCTGTGTAAGATTTAAATTTTAAAGGGACTGTACTCATTTTTAAAATTAAACATTTTTTTTACTCTTTCTTCTTTCTGGTCATTTCTGTGCAGAATACCTTAAGCTTTGAACATGGAACAGGAGTCTGTTCCTACGGACAAATGTTTGTGTCTTGAAGCCCAAATTGTTCTACCCATGCAATTTTGTTCCTCATGTTTAGAAAGAACTTTTGAGATGTAAAGATAAACTTTTTGTTTCTGAGCCTAATGTCTCTCAGGATGATGCTGTTCAGGCAATGCCACAGCTTTCTCCTCTCACGTCCCAAGCCTCCATGGGGTCACATACAGTGCCCTGCAGTTCCCCTCAGCCTCCTGGAGGAGTTTATTTGCCTGCAGATTTTGCTGCACAGTTATCATCTGCGGCATTATCTGCTTTTCCTATGTTGGGGAAAAGTAAGAGGAAATCTAAACATTTTTCAGATAGTAAGGTGTCTATTCCTTCTGCTGCTACACAGGTTGCCCTCCCTCATAACTCTGAGGAGGAAGTTGCCTGTGTAGATTCTGAGGGTGGAATCTCAGATTCTGACCGTATGAATCCTTTTTCTGATGCTGAAGAAGTAAATTTTAGGTTTAAGCCTTAACACCTTTGTGTACTGTTAAAGGAGGTATTGGCTACTTTGGACGACTCAGTCTCCTGTCACGGTCAACCCTAAAAAATCTAGTAAACTTAACAAATACTATGATGTTCCTTCCTCTGTGGAAGTGTTTCCTGTTCCAGACCATGTGACAGAGATTATTTCACAGGAATGGAAGAAGCCAGGGATACCTTTTTCCCCGTCTCCAGTATTTAAAAATGTTTCCTGTTGCTGACTCTATTAAAAATTCATGGCACACAGTGTCTAAAGTATAAGGGGCTATTTCTAATCTGAGAACTACAATCCCTATAGAGGATAGCTGCTCCTTTAAGGGTCCCATGGACAAGAAGCTGGAGGCTTATTTAAAAAAAGATGTATGTTCATCAAGGTCTTCAATGGCAACCTGCAATTTATATTGGCACAGTAGCAAGTGCTGCATCTTATTGGTGTTATGCCTTGTCTGAATCAATTTTAGAAGAGACTCCGTTGGAGAAAATCCAAGATAGGATTAAGGCTCTCAAACTAGCCAATTCCTTTTTGTCTGATGTTAACATGCAAGTTATTAGGCTGGGAGCCAAGATGTCTGGTTTCACTGTCCTAGCCCGCAGGGCTTTGTGGCTAAAATCTTGGTCAGCTGATGATAGTAATTTTAGTTCCTTTCAGAACTTCATGGGTCAAAAGTCTTCCTCTTCCAAGCTGGAGCAGTCCAAGTCTTCTTGGAAACCTAATCAGTCTTGGAACAAGAAGAAGCAATCAAAGAAACCCTCAGCTGAGTCTAAGTCAGCATGAAGGGTCTGCCTCCAGTCCGGGATCGGATCAAGTGGGGAGCAGACTTTCCCTGTTTTGTCAAGCATGGAGACGAGATGTCCCAGATCCTTGGACTGTGGACATAGTATCTCAAGGTTACAAAATAGAATTCAAAACTTTCCCTCCCGGGGGCAGATTCCACCTTTCAAGATTATATGCAGATCACGTAAAAAGAGAGGCATTCTTGAACTGCGTTCAGGACCTTTCCTCCCTGGGAGTGATTGTTCCAGTAAGGGAACAGGGTCTAGGATTCTATTCAAATCTGCTTGTGGTTCCCAAAAAAGTGGGACATTTTCGACCCATTTTAGACCTAAAGTGTCTCATCAAGTTTCTCAGGGTACGGTCTTTCAAAATGGAAACCATTTGTTCCATTCTTCCTTTGGTCCAACAGGGTCAGTTCATGACGACCATAGACTTGAAGGACGCATAACTTCATGTTCCCATCCACAAGGATCATCACCCGTTCCTGAGATTCGCTTTTCAAGACAAACACTTTAAGTTTGTGACTCTTCCATTTGGCCTTGCCACAGCTCCCACAATTTTCTCAAAGGTTCTGGGGGCTCTCTTGGCAGTGATCGGGTCTCGGGGAATTGCAGGGGCGCCCTACCTGGACGACATACTGGTTCAGGCGCCATCTTTTCAACAAGCAAACTCTTATACAGAGATCTTGTTGTTGCTTTTCTACGTTCCCACGGATGGAAAGTGAATCTAGAGAAGAGTTCCCTTGTTCCAGCTACAAGGGTAGTTTTCTTAGGGACCATCATAGATTCCCTATCTATGAAAAAATTTCTGACGGAGGTCAGAAAATCCAAAATTCTTTCTTCTTGCCTCTCTCTACAGTCTACTGTTCAGCCATCAGTGGCTCAATGTATGGAGGTAATTGGTCTAATTGTCGCTTCCATGCACATCATTCCCTTTGCTCGATTCCATTTGAGAGCTCTGCAGTTATGCATGCTCAGACAATGGAACGGAGACCATTCAGATCTGTCCCAGAGGATAGATCTAAACCAGTCGACAAGAGAATCTCTTCCGCGGTAGCTTTCTCAGGAGCATCTGTCTCGGGGCACATGCTTCTGGAGACCTTCTTGGGTGATCTTGACCACGGACACCAGCCTGGTAGGCTGGGGAGCAGTCTGGGACTCGTTAAAGGCACAAGGTCTATGGACTCAGAAGGAGTCTGCTCTCCCCATAAACATCTTGTAGTTGAGAGCGATTTACAATGCTCTGATGGCTTGGCCTCAATTGTCCTTAGCCCGGTTTATCAGGTTCCAATCAGACAATATCACCTCAGTGGCTTACATCAACCACCAGGGAGGAACTCTGAGTTCCTTAGCCATGAAGGAGGGGTGTCGGATTATTCAGTGGGCGGAAGCTCACAATTGTTGTCTGCCATCCACATTCCAGGAGTGGACAACTGGGAGGCGGATTTCCTGAGCAGACAGACCTTTCATCCCAGGGAGTGGGCTCTCCATCCGGAGGTGTTCTCCAGGTTAACCCTCAAGTGGGGGGTGCTGGAGTTGGATCTGATGGCGTCTCGGCGGTTCCTTGAAATCCTCAGAGAATTGCAGCTCATTCCACTAGGGCTGTCTCCTCTTCTTGGGCTTTCATAAATGAAGCTTCTGTGGAACAGATTTGCAAGGCTGCAACTTGGTCCTCTCTGCATACTTTTTCCGAATGTGATACTTTTGCCTCGGCTGAGGCCTCTTTTGGGAGAAAGGTTATTTAAGTTGTGGTGCCTTCTGTTTAGGTCTGCCTGTCTTGTTCTCCCTCCCTGTTCATTCCGTGTACTCCAGCTTGGGTATTGGTCCCCACTAGTAATTGGAATGACATTGTGCACTCTCCATGTCTTAGCAAAGAAAACATGATTCATGCTTACCTGATAAATGTATTTCTTTCCGGACATGGAGGGTCCACGACCCCACCTTTAATAAGACAGTTATTTTTTACTAAACTTCAGGCACCTCTACACCTTTGTGTTTTTTCATTTCCCTTCGGTGAAATGACTGGGGATTATGGGTAGGGGAGTGACACTTAACAGCTTTGCTGTGGTGCTCTTTGCCTACTCCTGCTGGCCAGGAGTGATATTCCCACTAGTAATTGGAATGACGTTGTGGAAAGAGAAATTTATCAGGTAAGCATAAATTTGTGTTTTTCATCTACCAGACAAAGAAGTTAAATGAGTACCTACAGCAACTTCAACATCAACATGATGATCTTTGTGTTGAGAGAGAAGCACTGGTTACTGAAAACAAACAGCTTAAGGAGAGGATTGACAATATTGATGCTGCAACTCAGCAGCTTAAATCTGAAAAAGATGTTCTTGAAAAGCAGATAAAGGAATGTGATATGGAAATATCAAGTTTTCATCAAGAAAAGGACCAGTTTCAGCAACTGCTTGACAGAATTAGAAATGAAAAGGACAGCATTTACTCGGCTCTTCAAGATCAAGAAAAAACAGTAAGTGACTATTTATTTAAGGGATGTTAAACCGTAAATACATGGTTGTAAAACTATACTACTATATGTATTCAAAGCATAGATTAACCTTAGAATAATATGTAGTTGTATTTTTTACAATTATATTATTTGTTTAAATATTGAAAATATAAGTGTAAAGGTTTAATTTCTATAAGTAATAGGCACCAACAAGTTTGAACTAGTTTTATGTTTGTGCAAACAAGACTGTGGAAACCTTTTTAAATAATCCTATGTTCTACACAGGCTTGTTTGGACAGACTTGTATTGCCTGCTTTTATCTTCCACAAATTGGAAATATATTTAAGTAGAAATCTTAAGTTCGAACATGGTTGCACCTGTTACATTACAAACAATAAATGACCCTGATATAAGATATATCACAGCAACCCATTTGGAGGTAAGCCAGTTTGCTGGCTTTTATGAGCACACTAAAATGTTTTCTCTCAGTTTATGTGTATTAAAGGTTTGATTCTCCAAATGTCATTGGTGAAAACCGATCTGTAAGGTTCTGCGTGTATGGAGTATACAGTCCAGTAGCTTGTTTTTTCCCCAAATTGAGTACTCAGTTGAGCCATAGAGCTTTTAAAGGTTATACAATAGATTTTGTTTTTCTAAAAGATCACTCTGAAGACTGATACAGCCCATGTTTGGTACTAACTCCAATATAGCGTACAGCCATGGTTTATTCTCTTTAGATTAAAGGTCCATTCTTGTGAAAACAATGACATGCTATGTGCCGCTGCTACTGATTGGGCCAGCTGTAATTTCTTCTCAGGACAAGCAATTCTCTGTGGCTCCTGAGTGTACTTTAACTATATATGTTTAACCCCTTTTGTGGGGGGGTTAAACAGACTTGTAGTGTTAGACTAGACCTTTAGATTCATTGTTATGAAGATATATTTATACTTTGTTCTATTAACTGTATTGCACAAAACCAATTGCATCCATTGTTTCTTTATGCTATTAAAAAACTATTTGCGCTTTCTATTTTATTAATATATATTTTTTCTCAATAGTGTAAGGAGCTAAGAGGGGAACTACAAAAGTGTCAGGATGAACTTAAATCCAATAATGCTTTAAATCAACATACAAAAAAAGCTGAAAACCTTGACGATGTATTACAGCAACTTTCATCTCTACAGCAACAACTAGAACAGCAAAAACAGGTTGGTTTATTCTTTCCCTTATGAACACCCGTGTTTTATATGTTTCAAAAATGCTACACTTTTTCTTGAAATTATGTATGTTTGCTTCAGAAATTAACTGCTGAAAGATTTAAAAACCATGAACTTTGTGAAAATGTCAATCTGCTGGAGAAAAAGATTGAAGTAATGCATTCAATTATGGATGAACCCGATGAACCTGAACAGCAAGATGAACTTGTAGAGCGCACTGAACTCCTTGAGACTAAAAATCAAGAACTGAAGGTATGGTAGATTTTTTATTTCTTTTGTTTTTACTGAATTACTTTCTTTGTAATAGTAGTATTTGGTAGACATTCCACCAAGGAGCCTTTCCAAAAGGTGTAAAATGCAAACCTGATAACTGCTCCCAAAGAACTCATAGAACCTCACATAAATCGTGAAATCACCCCTGTACAGCCAAACATGAATGCTTAATCGCATAGCTTCACATCAACAAAAGTTATAGTAAAAATGTTATGGAGTGTAAAGATATCATCATATAAAGTTTCTGTGTTTTCTTACCTTCTAACATGGCTGGCTGCCCCTTCAAATCACCTTTTTTTTTCTTTAGTTGCACTTTGCAGTACAGACAATGAGAAGTCACATAGCACATGCTATTGCATACAGTATAGGCCGCTACCTCCCCTCTGCAGGAGCATGATGAACTGCTCAGTTGCCTTCTCCTGTAGAATAGTGAGACAGTATTGCGCTTGCATTGTACAAAACTAATGCAGGTGGTATACTTGTATTTAGCTGTACCACTTGTCACTATAGAAAGAAATAGGCAACTTTCTACATGCAAGAAGGAAAAAATTTTTATATTGTTTTGTTATTTGCTGAATCTTTGCTCTGTAATGATTTATATGCAGTGCTGCAACAATATTTATTTCATGTAAGTGGCAAGAGTCCATGAGCTAGTGACATATGGGATATTCCTACCAAAATGGGGCAAAGTTTCCCAAACCTCAAAATGCCTATAAATATACCTCCTACCTCACTCCTACCTTAGTTTTACAAACTTTGCCTCCTTGTGGAGGTGGTGAAGCTAGTCGTGCTTGATTATCTTCTGTGGTAAGTTCTTCTAAGCATATTGAAGCCCAGTTCCTCTCAAAGTACAGTGTTTGTCTGAGGGATGTGAAGGGAGTATTGCCTGATGATGCCATGTTTTCACCTATGGGAAATCAATTCTAAGTCTCTCTGTAAATTGGTCGCAGAGATTCATCTGCTGCCTCCCTTTTCAGATCGACATTATTTTCCTCTACCATTACCTCTGCTGATATGTTTCAGTACTGGTTTGGCTGTCTGCTATATGTGGATGGGTGTCTTCTGCTAAGTACATATCATTTCTCCAACATAGGTGTGTCCGGTCCACGGCGTCATCCTTACTTGTGGGATATTCTCTTCCCCAACAGGAAATGGCAAAGAGCCCAGCAAAGCTGGTCACATGATCCCTCCTAGGCTCCGCCTACCCCAGTCATTCTCTTTGCCGTTGTACAGGCAACATCTCCACGGAGATGGCTTAGAGTTTTTTAGTGTTTAACTGTAGTTTTTATTATTCAATCAAGAGTTTGTTATTTTGAAATAGTGCTGGTATGTACTATTTACTCAGAAACAGAAAAGAGATGAAGATTTCTGTTTGTATGAGGAAAATGATTTTAGCAACCGTCACTAAAATCCATGGCTGTTCCACACAGGACTGTTGAGAGCAATTAACTTCAGTTGGGGGAACAGTGTGCAGTCTCTTGCTGCTTGAGGTATGACACATTCTAACAAGACGATGTAATGCTGGAAGCTGTCATTTTCCCTATGGGATCCGGTAAGCCATGTTTATTACGATCGTATATAAGGGCTTCACAAGGGCTTATTAAAACTGTAGACTTTTTTTGGGCTAAATCGATTCATTATTAACACATATTTAGCCTTGAGGAATCATTTTATCTGGGTATTTTGATATAATAATATCGGCAGGCACTGGTTTAGACACCTTATTCTTTAGGGGCTTTCCCAAAGCATAAGCAGAGCCTCATTTTCGCGCCGGTGTTGCGCACTTGTTTTTGAGAGGCATGGCATGCAGTCGCATGTGAGAGGAGCTCTGATACTTAGAAAAGACTTTCTGAAGGCGTCATTTGGTATCGTATTCCCCTTTGGGCTTGGTTGGGTCTCAGCAAAGCAGATACCAGGGACTGTAAAGGGGTTAAAGTTCAAAACGGCTCCGGTTCCGTTATTTTAAGGGTTAAAGCTTCCAAATTTGGTGTGCAATACTTTTAAGGCTTTAAGACACTGTGGTGAAAATTTGGTGAATTTTGAACAATTCCTTCATGTTTTTCGCAATTGCAGTAATAAAGTGTGTTCAGTTTAAAATTTAAAGTGACAGTAACGGTTTTATTTTAAAACGTTTTTTGTACTTTGTTATCAAGTTTATGCCTGTTTAACATGTCTGAACTACCAGATAGACTGTGTTCTGAATGTGGGGAAGCCAGGATTCCTATTCATTTAAATAAATGTGATTTATGTGATAATGACAATGATGCCCAAGATGATTCCTCAAGTGAGGGGAGTAAGCATGGTACTGCATCATTCCCTCCTTCGTCTACACGAGTCTTGCCCACTCAGGAGGCCCCTAGTACATCTAGCGCGCCAATACTCCTTACTATGCAACAATTAACGGCTGTAATGGATAATTCTGTCAAAAACATTTTAGCCAAAATGAACACTTATCAGCGTAAGCGCGGCTGCTCTGTTTTAGATACTGAAGAGCATGACGACGCTGATAATAATATTTCTGAAGGGCCCCTAACCCAGTCTGATGGGGCCAGGGAGGTTTTGTCTGAGGGAGAAATTACTGATCAGGGAACATTTCTCAACAGGCTGAACCTGATGTGATTGCATTTAAATTTAAGTTGGAACATCTCCGCATTCTGCTTAAGGAGGTATTATCCACTCTGGATGATTGTGACAAGTTGGTCATCCCAGAGAAACTTTGTAAAATGGACAAGTTCCTAGAGGTGCCGGGGCTCCCAGAAGCTTTTCCTATACCCAAGCGGGTGGCGGACATTGTTAATAAAGAATGGGAAAGGCCCGGTATTCCTTTCGTCCCTCCCCCCATATTTAAAAAATTGTTTCCTATGGTCGACCCCAGAAAGGACTTATGGCAGACAGTCCCCAAGGTCGAGGGAGCGGTTTCCACTTTAAACAAACGCACCACTATACCCATAGAGGATAGTTGTGCTTTCAAAGATCCTATGGATAAAAAATTAGAAGGTTTGCTTAAAAAAATGTTTGTTCAGCAAGGTTACCTTCTACAACCAATTTCATGCATTGTCCCTGTCGCTACAGCCGCATGTTTCTGGTTCGATGATCTGATAAGAGCGGTCGATAGTGATTCTCCTCCTTTGGAGGAGATTATGGACAGAATCAATGCTCTCAAATTGGCTAATTCTTTCACCCTAGACGCCACTTTGCAATTGGCTAGGTTAGCGGCTAAGAATTCTGGGTTTGCTATTGTGGCGCGCAGAGCGCTTTGGTTGAAATCTTGGTCGGCTGATGCGTCTTCCAAGAACAAGCTACTTAACATTCCTTTCAAGGGGAAAACGCTGTTTGGCCCTGACTTGAAAGAGATTATCTCTGATATCACTGGGGGTAAGGGCCACGCCCTTCCTCAGGATCGGCCTTTCAAGGCAAAAAATAAACCTAAATTTCGTCCCTTTTGTAGAAACGGACCAGCCCAAAGTGCTACGTCCTCTAAGCAAGAGGGTAATACTTCTCAGGCCAAGCCAGCTTGGAGACCAATGCAAGGCTGGAACAAGGGAAAGCAGGCCAAGAAACCTGCCACTGCTACCAAGACAGCATGAAATGTTGGCCCCCGATCCGGGACCGGATCTGGTGGGGGGCAGACTCTCTCTCTTCGCTCAGGCTTGGGCAAGAGATGTTCTGGATCCTTGGGCGCTAGAAATAGTCTCCCAAGGTTATCTTCTGGAATTCAAGGGACTTCCCCCAAGGGGGAGGTTCCACAGGTCTCAGTTGTCTTCAGACCACATAAAAAGACAGGCATTCTTACATTGTGTAGAAGACCTGTTAAAAATGGGAGTGATTCATCCTGTTCCATTAAGAGAACAAGGGATGGGGTTCTACTCCAATCTGTTTATAGTTCCCAAAAAAGAGGGAACGTTCAGACCAATCTTAGATCTCAAGATTTTAAACAAGTTTCTCAAGGTTCCATCGTTCAAGATGGAAACCATTCGAACTATTCTTCCTTCCATCCAGGAAGGTCAATTCATGACCACGGTGGATTTAAAGGATGCGTATCTACATATTCCTATCCACAAGGAACATCATCGGTTCCTGAGGTTCGCATTCCTGGACAAACATTACCAGTTCGTGGCGCTTCCTTTCGGATTAGCCACTGCTCCAAGGATTTTCACAAAGGTACTAGGGTCCCTTCTAGCTGTGCTAAGACCAAGGGGCATTGCTGTAGTACCTTACTTGGACGACATTCTGATTCAAGCGTCGTCCCTTCCTCTAGCAAAGGCTCACACGGACATTGTCCTGGCCTTTCTCAGATCTCACGGATGGAAAGTGAACGTGGAAAAGAGTTCTCTATCTCCGTCAACAAGGGTTTCCTTCTTGGGAACAATAATAGACTCCTTAGAAATGAGGATTTTTCTGACAGAGGCCAGAAAAACAAAACTTCTAGACTCTTGTCGGATACTTCATTCCGTTCCTCTTCCTTCCATAGCTCAGTGCATGGAAGTGATCGGGTGGATGGTAGCGGCAATGGACATAGTTCCTTTTGCACGCATTCATCTAAGACCATTACAACTGTGCAGGCTCAGTCAGTGGAATGGGGACTATACAGACTTGTCTCCGAAGATACAAGTAAATCAGAGGACCAGAGACTCACTCCGTTGGTGGCTGTCCCTGGACAACCTGTCACGAGGGATGACATTCCGCAGACCAGAGTGGGTCATTGTCACGACCGACGCCAGTCTGATGGGCTGGGGCGCGGTCTGGGGATCCCTGAAAGCTCAGGGTCTTTGGTCTCGGGAAGAATCTCTTCTACCGATAAATATTCTGGAACTGAGAGCGATATTCAATGCTCTCAAGGCTTGGCCTCAGCTGGCGAGGGCCAAGTTCATACGGTTTCAATCAGACAACATGACAACTGTTGCGTACATCAACCATCAGGGGGGAACAAGGAGTTCCCTGGCGATGGAAGAAGTGACCAAAATCATTCTATGGGCGGAGTCTCACTCCTGCCACCTGTCTGCTATCCACATCCCAGGAGTGGAAAATTGGGAAGCAGATTTTCTGAGTCGTCAGACATTGCATCCGGGGGAGTGGGAACTCCATCCGGAAATCTTTGCCCAAGTCACTCAGCTGTGGGGCATTCCAGACATGGATCTGATGGCCTCTCGTCAGAACTTCAAAGTTCCTTGCTACGGGTCCAGATCCAGGGATCCCAAGGCGGCTCTAGTGGATGCACTAGTAGCACCTTGGACCTTCAAACTAGCTTATGTGTTCCCGCCGTTTCCTCTCATCCCCAGGCTGGTAGCCAGGATCAATCAGGAGAGGGCGTCGGTGATCTTGATAGCTCCTGCGTGGCCACGCAGGACTTGGTATGCAGATCTGGTGAATATGTCATCGGCTCCACCTTGGAAGCTACCTTTGAGACGAGACCTTCTTGTTCAGGGTCCGTTCGAACATCCGAATCTGGTTTCACTCCAGCTGACTGCTTGGAGATTGAACGCTTGATCTTATCGAAGCGAGGGTTCTCAGATTCTGTTATCGATACTCTTGTTCAGGCCAGAAAGCCTGTAACTAGAAAGATTTACCACAAAATTTGGAAAAAATATATCTGTTGGTGTGAATCTAAAGGATTCCCTTGGGACAAGGTTAAGATTCCTAGGATTCTATCCTTCCTTCAAGAAGGATTGGAAAAAGGATTATCTGCAAGTTCCCTGAAGGGACAGATTTCTGCCTTGTCTGTGTTACTTCACAAAAAGCTGGCCGCTGTGCCAGATGTTCAAGCCTTTGTTCAGGCTCTGGTTAGAATTAAGCCTGTTTACAAACCTTTGACTCCTCCTTGGAGTCTCAATTTAGTTCTTTCAGTTCTTCAGGGGGTTCCGTTTGAACCCTTGCATTCCGTTGATTTTAAGTTATTATCTTGGAAAGTTTTGTTTTTAGTTGCAATTTCTTCTGCTAGAAGAGTTTCAGAATTATCTGCTCTGCAGTGTTCTCCTCCTTATCTGGTGTTCCATGCAGATAAGGTGGTTTTACGTACTAAACCTGGTTTTCTTCCAAAAGTTGTTTCTAACAAAAACATTAACCAGGAGATTATCGTACCTTCTCTGTGTCCGAAACCAGTTTCAAAGAAGGAACGTTTGTTGCACAATTTGGATGTTGTTCGCGCTCTAAAATTCTATTTAGATGCTACAAAGGATTTTAGACAAACATCTTCCTTGTTTGTTGTTTATTCCGGTAAAAGGAGAGGTCAAAAAGCAACTTCTACCTCTCTCTCTTTTTGGATTAAAAGCATCATCAGATTGGCTTACGAGACTGCCGGACGGCAGCCTCCCGAAAGAATCACAGCTCATTCCACTAGGGCTGTGGCTTCCACATGGGCCTTCAAGAACGAGGCTTCTGTTGATCAGATATGTAGGGCAGCGACTTGGTCTTCACTGCACACTTTTACCAAATTTTACAAGTTTAATACTTTTGCTTCTTCTGAGGCTATTTTTGGGAGAAAGGTTTTGCAAGCCGTGGTGCCTTCCATTTAGGTGACCTGATTTGCTCCCTCCCTTCATCCGTGTCCTAAAGCTTTGGTATTGGTTCCCACAAGTAAGGATGACGCCGTGGACCGGACACACCTATGTTGGAGAAAACAGAATTTATGTTTACCTGATAAATTACTTTCTCCAACGGTGTGTCCGGTCCACGGCCCGCCCTGGTTTTTTTAATCAGGTCTGATAATTTATTTTCTTTAACTACAGTCACCACGGTACCATATGGTTTCTCCTATGCAAATATTCCTCCTTAACGTCGGTCGAATGACTGGGGTAGGCGGAGCCTAGGAGGGATCATGTGACCAGCTTTGCTGGGCTCTTTGCCATTTCCTGTTGGGGAAGAGAATATCCCACAAGTAAGGATGACGCCGTGGACCGGACACACCGTTGGAGAAAGTAATTTATCAGGTAAACATAAATTCTGTTTTTTTAAGACACACTCAGCTATATTTGGCACTTTATCTTATAAAGTTTAAAATGTATATTGTATATATTTGCCATGAGTCAGGTCTGTGTATTTCTCTTTGCAGTCTCACGGTTTCAGCATGGAAATTATGTTTATAGGAGTTTTTTAGACTTACCTGGGGTTCCAGATTACTTGTTACTTGGAGTCGGTTTTTTCAAATTTTCGTGGGCTTAGGCTCGCGATGACGCAGAATCTTTTTATTGCGCCATTTTTGGCACGAAAATTTTGCGGCGCCTGTCGTGACACAAGTCGCATCATTTCTTGCGACTTTTTTGTGAGGTTTTTTGGCGCGAAGTTACGCCATTTATGGCGCAAGTCGCGTCATTTCTCTTGTTAAGCTTTGGCGGCAAAAGTTTTTTTACTGCATTTGCGCCTTTCTTGGCGCCAAAATGTGTTAAGTCTCCTTCTTTTGCTCTCTCCTCTCATTTGTTCTTGGAGGGCTAGGTTGCTTGCTTTTGATTTTTACCACAATTTTATCATAAGCATTTTTTCCTGCAACTGTTACTTTGAGGAAATTGGATATTTTGTTTAAATGTATTTTTTTTCCTTTTTTGTTACATTTTGCAAGATGTCTGACTGATCCTGCTTCTGATGTTAATGTAAGAAACCAAGCTGCATGAAAACCATTCTACCAAAGCTAAGTGTATATGTTGTAAATTAGCTGAACTTTCTTCAGCTCAAATATGTGGCACTTATTATAGAAACATTATCAACATGTAATATTTTTTCATAAGTACAAATACATCTGTTAATCCTTCACAGTCTAATGTACATGATATTCCTGTAGATATAAAAGATTATATTGCTACAGCCATTAAAAAGGCTATGACTGCTATTCTGCCTTCAAATAAACGTAAAAGGTCTCTCCTAACTTCTCATAAATCTGATGAATTTTGTATTGATCAACAGCATACTGAAGTATCTTCTGCTGATGATCTCTCTGGCTTGGAGGATCCTACTTCAGAGACTAAAATTCATAAGTCTACCTTTCTTTTTAAGATTGAATATATTCATTCTTTATTAATGGAGGTATTGTTACTTTGGGTATTGAGGAATCTAGTCCTCTTGATAACAAGAATAGCAAACGTTTGAATTCTGTTTTTCTGAGGTTACGCCTGAAGTTTTTCCTATTCCAGACGCTATTTCTCATATGTTTACTAAGGAATGGTCTAGACTTGGTGCTTCTTTTAACCCTTCTTCTAGGTTTAAAAAAAACTATATCCTTTACCTGTGGCTAATTTGGAGTTTTGGGGAAAAGTCCCTAATGTTTATGGGGCTATTTCTACTCTCGCCAAACGTACTACTATTCCTATGGAAGATAGTACTTCTTTTAAGGATCCTTTCGATATAAAGATTGAATCCTATCTTAGAAAAGCATATTTACATACTGACTATATTCTTAGACCTGCCATTTCTATGGCTGATGTTGCTGCTGCTTCAACTTTGGGTTGGACAGTTTAGCTCAACAGTTAAAGGGACACTGAACCCAAATTTTTTCTTTCGCGATTCAGATAGAGCATGCAATTTTAATCGGCTTTCTAATTTACTCCTATTATCAAATTTTCTTCGTTCTCTTGCTATCTTTATTTGAAAAAGAAGGCATCTAAGCTATTTTTTGGTTCAGTACCATGGACAGCACTTGTTTATTGGTGAGTGAATTTATCCACCAATCAGCAAGAACAACCCAGTTTGTTCACCAAAAATGGGCCGGCATCTAAATTACATTCTTGCATTTCAAATAAAGATTCCAAGACAATGAAGAAAATTTTATATATATATATTACATCTATGTCTTTAGCTATTCTTATTAGAAGAGCTTTAGGGCTTAAATCTTGGAATGCTGATATGGTGTCTAAATCTAGATTACTATCTTTATCATTTCAGGGTAGTAATTTATTTGGTTCTCAATTGGATTCTATTTTCTCCACTATCACCGGGAGAAAGGGAGTTTTTCTGCCCCAAGATAAGAAATCGAAGGGTAAATTTAAAGCTCCCAATCTTTTTCGTTCCTTTCGTCAGAATAGAGAACAAAAGACCTCTCCTTCCACTAAGGTCTCTGGCTCTAATTGGAAACACCTCTAAATTGGAATAAATCCAAGTCTTATAAAAAAAAAACAAATCCAGCCCCCAAGACTGCGTGCAGGTGCGGCCCTCAAACCAGCTCAACTGGTGGGGGCAGATTGCAATTATTTCAACACATTTGGACAGTTTCTGTTCAAAATCAGTGGATTCAGAATATTGTTTCTCAGGGGTATCGAATAGGTTTCAGAATAAGACCTCCCATTGGGAAGATTTCTCATGTTCCAACACACCCTGTGAAGGCTCAGGCATTTCGGAAATGCGTTTCAGACCTAGAGCTTTCAGCAGTGATTGTTCCAGTTCCTCTGCAGGAACAGGGTTTGGGTTTTTATTCCAATCTATTAATTGTACAAAAGAAAGATTCGTTCAGATCCATTCTGGATCTGAAATTTTTAAATAGTTTTGTAAGAGTCCCAACTTTCAAGATGGTCACTATAAGGACTATTCTGTCTTTTGTTCAGCAACGTTATTTCATGTCCACATTCGATTTACAGGACGATTATCTTCACAGTCCCATTCATCCAGACCACTATCGGTTTCTGAGATTCTCTTTTCTAGACAAGCATTACCAATTTGTTGCTCTTCCGCTTGGTCTAGCGACAGCTCTGAGAATCTTTTCAAAGGTTCTCAGTGCCCTTCTAGCTATAATCAGAGAGCAGGGTAATGCGGTGTTTCCTTATTTGGACAATATCTTGGTACTAGCTCAATCTTTTCAATTGAAGAAACAACACTAGTTGTTTTTTGTGAGATTCTGCTAAAGACATGGTTGGAGGATCAATTTACAAAATAGTTTCTTGATTCCTCAGACAAGGGTCAGCTTTTTAGGTTTCCAGATAGATTTATTGTTCATGACTCTCTCTGACAGACCAGAGACGAATGAAGTTGGTTTTAGCTGGTCTAAACCTTCAGTCTCTTTCATTCCCTCCAGTGGCTATGTGCATGGAAGTTTTAGGTCTCATGACTGCAGGATCGGACGCGATCTCCTTTGCTCGTTTTCATATGAGACCTCTTCAGCTTTCCATGTTGCACCAATGGTGCAGGGATTATACACAACTGATTTACTTAAATCTCAACACTCAATTCTCTCTGACTTGGTGGTTAGACCATCACCTTATTGTTCAAGGGGCCTCATTTGTTCGTCCTACCTGGACTGTGATCACAACAGATGCAAGTCTTTTAGGTTGGGGAGCTGTCTGGGGGTCTCTGACAGCACAATGAGTTTGGAAACCTCAAGAAGCAAGGTTACCAATCAATATTTTAAATATCCTTGCTATTTTCAGAGCTCTTCAGGCATGGCTTCTATTGAAGAGAGAACCTTACACTCGTTTTCAAACAGACAATATCACAACAGTGGCATATGAAAATCATCAAGGAGGGACTCTGTCCTTCAGCAATGAAAGAAGTATCTCGGATATTTTCTTGGGCGGAATCCAGCTCGTCAAATATCTGCGATTCATATCCCAGGTATAGACAATTGGGAAGCGGTATATTTCCAGAGTCAGGCTTTACATCCAGGGGAGTGGTCTCTCCAATCAGATGTGTTTTTTCATCTTGTACAGATGTGGAGTCTTCTGGAAATAGATCTGATCTGGCCTCGCGTCTAAACAAAAAGCTTTCCAGTTCCAGGGATCCTCAGGTGGAGATGGCGGATGCCTTAGCAGTTCCTTGGTTCTTTTTCCAAGGGTGATCTCCAAGATCATAATGGAACAATCTCATGTGTTTCTAATAGCACCAGAATGGCCTCAAAGGTTTTGGTATGCGGATCTTGTCCAGATGTACAGTTGCCAGTCTTGGCCAGACCTTTTGTCTCAAGGGCCGTTTTTTCATCAGGATCTCAAATCTCTAAATTTGATGGCATGGAAATTGAACCCTTAGTGCTTAGTCATAGAGGTTTCTCTGATTCAGTGATTAACACTATGATACAGACTCATAAGTCTGTTTCAGTAGAGCTTTTGGTGGTTTTAAAGCTATGGGAACTTGTGGGACATAATTCTCACTGCGCCTCCCATACATTGATGCTGCCCTAACTCTGATGGCTTAAGTAAGATTACTCAGGCTCTATCCTTTTTCCACAGGGCTATGTGAGGGAGAGGACCTCATAAACCTGCTGAGCTGCCCTGCTGTCGGGCAGATTTTAAAGGTAAGTGCTAACTTTTTATTCTGGGTCTGGGAGATCTCAGAGGAAGTGTAGCACTTTATTGGGATATAACTCCTTTAATGGAACATTCCTCCTATTCCTATGAAGGGAGGGGATCCTGTGACAGCACATTTTTAGCAGGCAGCGAAGTGTGGCTTGTATTCTGGGGGCCTTAATCACTTGGGACAAAGTAATAAGACTCAGGAGATGATTGTTTGAGTCTCTCACTTGGGCTATAACGCTACCTAACTTGCGGTAGCACGATCGTCCCCAATTTCTAGTATACATAATTGTGTGGTTCAGTTAGCTCCCGGTAGCCTCTCTATACATATTAATGGCGACCGGGAGATTGTTTAGTGATACGCCCACGATGGGCGGAGTTACCTCTGGCCCCGTTTTTGGGCTGCACTTTCCCCTATCTCAAGGCAGAGACATAATGAAAGTGCCGGGAAATGGGGTGTTATCATGCCCACGAGGGGCGGAGCTAAGTTGAGGCTGTGTTAGATTGCGCTTTTCACATCAATTACAAATATCTGAAGGCAGAGCATCTAACACAGTCATTAGTTTCTTTTCCCTCTCAATGCGGGTCCAGCCAGCGCTGTGAAAAGTACAGCGTTTTAGGCTTGCTTATGTTTTTAACGTATCGTTTATACAAGGAAATAAACAGTGTAATATGTATTTTTCTGTCATCAAACTGAGATAAATGAGTCTTATTGCATTTAAATGGGCACCTCAGCAAAATATCTGAGATGTAAGTAGGTGCTTCATTATTGGCTTGCTAGTCTACCTCATTCCTGCGTACAAAAAGAAATAGTTACAGTTTAAAATTTAAAGAGACTGTAACTTTTTTTATCTGTTAATTTTTATTAACAGAATTTCAGCTGTTTACTGTTTATTTCATCCTTTGTGACTTAGGATGGAACAAGAACACACAAAAAATGAGTTACTTTTTAAAAATTAAAGAGACAGTAACTTTTTTTTATGTGTCAATTTTTATTAAAAAATTTCACTCTTTTCTGAACCTACTCCTTCTAAGGCTTTTGCTGTTTAGGAGTCTGTTGACAATGGTCAATCTATGCCACAAATTTCTCCTATAGTGTCCCACTAAACTTTATGGCCCACATGCAAGGCCTTGCGCTTCCTTTTCAACTCCACCCGGAGTTACTCTGCATTTCATGCATTATATGTTCTTCCCACGAGGTAGAAAACATTACTAGAGGAATTATTCTCAATCATTTAGAATAGAAAATTGATTGATTCAGTAGTTACTATTCCGTATGGTTCTTCCCTGTTACCTGAAAGAGGAAGATACTTTGCGATTATCTGTGAGAGAATTCTCAGACTCAGATGGAATAATTTCTTTTATTTGATCCTGAGGTTTTTTTCTTTCAGTTTTTTTTTTTTAGCTTGAACACCTCCCATTTGTTACTTTAGGAGGTTTTAGCTACCCGGGCCGACTCCGACAATACCGGTATATTCTATCCTAGTGCGTTCAGTAAGTTATAAGGAAAGGAAAAGACTGCATTCCCTATATATAAAAAGATGTTTCCCATAGCCGACTCAGCTAAGGAGACTGGGCAAACATTCCCTGGGGTGGAAGGAGTACTTTCCACCTTGGCTAAGAGAACTACTATACCCTTATAGGATAGTTGGATTTTTCAAAGATCCTATGGACAAAAGATTAAAAAAGGGATGTACACCAGGGCTTACAATGACAACCAGCTGTGTACTTTACTACCTTCACTAGTGCAACGGCATATTGGTTTGATGCGTTGTCTGATGCTATTAAGTCAGAAACTTCCCTGGATAAAATCCAGGATAGGATAAAAGCTTTCAATTTGACCCTTCAAGTTATCAAAATGGGAGCATAGGTTTCAGGTTTCTCTGTTCCAGCTCACAGAGCTTTATGGTTGGAGCTTTGTTCTATGGATGCATGCTCTAAGTCTAAGCTTTTAGCAATTCCTTACAAGGGGAAGACCTTGTTGGAACCTGGCTTGACGGAAATAATCTCTTTTAAAAATTTTAAAGAATTTCAATTGCTGTTGAATCAAAGACAGCATGAAGGACATGCCACTGACATGCCACGGGATCGGATCTTGTAGGGGGCAGACTTTCAGTCTTCGCTCAGGCTTGGGTTTGAGATGTTCAGAATCCCTGGGCAAGGCAATAGTAAATAGTGTCCCAGGGATTCAAATTAGAGTTCAAAAGTTTTTTCCTCCCAGAGGCAGGTTTCTGCTTTCAGGATTATCTGCAGATCAGACAAAAGGAGAGGCGTTCTTACACTGCGTAGGAGACATCTCAGACCTGGGAATGATTGTTCCAGTTCCAATACAGGTCCTGGGTCTGTTTTTTTTTTTTTATACCAATCGGTTTGTGGTTTCCAAAAAAGAGGGAACCTTCAGACCACTTTCTTCTATAAAGGTAAGACGAGTCCACGGATTCATCCATTACTTGTGGGATATTATCCTCCTGCTAACAGGAAGTGGCAAAGAGCACCACAGCAGAGCTGTCTATATAGCTCCTCCCTTAGCTCCACCCCCCAGTCATTCTCTTTACCCTTCCTAGTACTTAGAGTAGGCAAAGTGAAAGAGGTAATAAAATATTAGTTTTTAATTTCTTCAAGCAAGAGTTTATTTTAAATGGTACCAATGTGTACTATTTATTCTCAGGCAGCAGATGGATGAAGACTGCTGCCTGGAGGATGATGATCTTAGCATTTGTAACTAAGATCCATTGCTGTTCCCACAGAGGCTGAGGAGTACAGGAAACTTCAGTGTGAGGAACGGTTTCATGCATGTTCAGTCATATTTTTCTGGAGAGACTGTGTATTTCAGAAAGGCTGACATTATACCCAGGAGGGTAAGGGTAAGCAGTAATCCTAGAGCTAAAAGAAGGGCATTACTTAGCTTGCATATGGGGCCAATTACAAATATGGTTGACACTGAATTGCAAATGTTTGTGAGCAAACGTTTTTTTATTTGGGAGTGCTTTAACGTTTTTGTGGGCAATAACGTTTTGGGCAAACTTTATTAAGGGCACACATGGCTTAAAGGGCCACTGTAAGTAAATATTTTCTATGCCTGTTACTAACTAACTAACTACCCCAAATACGCTTTTTATCAATAGCATTTCATTAACATATCTCTACCGTATATCAGAAATCTTGTCTGCAAATTTAATTGTTTTCCAAACCCACTCCATGGGTATCCTTTGCTCTGTACCAATCCGTTTACAATACCTAGGTTTCAAAATGGCGCTTTAAACACAAAGTTATTGGTTTAAGTATTTTGAACATGCAGTGTTGAAAATAGTGGGCAGGATAACGTGACATCATCGGCGAATAAAAGATATAACTTTAAGAACGTTATGAAACTTTGTTTTGGAGAAAATATAGGTCAGTAGGTTTTAATTAATGTTTATTAACTTTAATATGTTAGTTGTTTAGCTTAAAAATTATAACAGAAAGTAATCCTTTAACTTTTGGGTCTCAGAAACCACATGGCTAGTTATAACCGCTCTGCTGCAGGTTCTTTAAGGCTGTGGAGACATCGAGTGAGATGGGCGGGGCCTATTTTCACGCCTCAGATGCGCAGTTAGTTTTATCAGCAAGCTCTAACTCCTGAGGGCCCTGGTGTATGTTTTGGGCCAAATCGAAGCTTTTACCCCACATTTTCGATCCCCGAGGGCAGGTAGGGCCACAGCAGGGCTTTGGCAAGGTGCTGAGAGTGTTTTTTTCCGGATCTGGGCCAATTTTCGATCCGGTTTGCAAATTAAGGGGTTAATAGTTAAGATTGCACCACAAAAATTTTTAACAACCTATATTGTGTCTACATACAAAGTTTTGAAAAATTTGGTGCATGTTAAGGGCTGTTTTGCAGAACGTGTATGCTTTTTTTTCTCTTAAAGGCGCAGTACCGTTTTTTAAGATTATATTTTTCACTAAATAAAGTGTTTTCATGCTTGTTTGTAGTCATTACTAGCCTGTTCAACATGTCTGACATTGGGAAAGTCAATGTTCAATATGTTTAGAAGCCATTGTGGAACCAACACTTAGAATGTGTCCCTCATGCACTGAAAGGTCAATAAATTGTAAAGAACCTATTTTAGCTACTAAAAGTATGTCGCAGGATGAGTCAGAAGAGAGTCAGGTTTTGCCATCTAATTCTCCCCAAGTGTCACAACCGCTAACGCCCGCACAAGCGACGCCAAGTACTTCTAGTGCGTCTAATTCTTTCACCCTGCAAGATATGGCCACAGTTATGAATACTACCCTCACAGAGGTTTTATCTAAGCTGCCTGGGTTGCAGGGGAAGCGCAGTAGGTCTGGTGTGAGAACAAACGCTGAGCCCTCTGACGCTTTATTAGCCATATCCGATGTACCCTCACAATGTTCTGAAGTGAGGGATTTGCTGGCTGAGGGAGAGATTTCTGATTCAGGAAATATGTTCCCTCAGACAGATTCAGATATGACGGCTTTTAAATTTAAACTAGAACACCTCCGCTTATTGCTCAGGGAGGTTTTAGCGACTCTGGATGATTGTGACCCTATTGTAGTTCCAGAGAAATTGTGTAAAATGGACAGATTCCTAGAGGTTCCTGCCTACACTGATGTTTTTCCGGTCCCTAAGAGGATTTCGGAAATTGTTACTAAGGAGTGGGATAGACCAGGTATTCCGTTCGCTGCTCCTCCTACTTTTAAGAAAAGGTTTCCCATATCTGACGCTGTGCGGGACTAGTGGCAGACGGTCCCTAAGGTGGAGGGAGCTATTTCTACCCTGGCTAAGCGTACAACTATACCTATTGAGGACAGTTGTGCTTTCAAAGATCATATGGATAAAAAATTAGAGGTTCTTCTGAAGAAAATATTTGTTCACCAAGGTTTTCTTCTCCAACCTATAGCATGCATTGTTCCTGTAACTACTGCAGCGTCCTTTTGGTTCGAGGCTCTGGAAAAGGCTCTTCAGGTTGAGACCCCATTAGATGATATTCTGGATAGAATTAGGGCTCTCAAGCTAGCTAATTTTTTCATTACAGATGCCGCTTTTCAATTGGCTAAATTAGCGGCGAAGAATTCAGGTTTTGCCATTTTAGCGCGTAGAGTGTTATGGCTTAAGTCCTGGTCTGCTGATGTGTCATCAAAAGCTATGCTTTCAGCCATCCCTTTCAAGGGTAAGACCCTATTCAGGCCTGAACTGAAAGAGATAATTTCAGACATCACTGGAGGGAAAGGCCATGCCCTTCCTCAGGATAAGACGAATAAGATGAGGACCAAACAAAATCATTTTCGTTCCTTTCGGAACTTCAAAGGTGGTCCCTCTACCTCTTCCCCTGCCGCAAAGCAAGAGGGGAATTTTGCTCAATCCAAGTCAGTCTGGAGACCTAACCAGACTTGGAACAAGGATAAACAGGCCAAGAAGCCCGCTGTTGCCACCAAGACAGCATGAAGGGGTAGCCCCCCGATCCGGGACCGGATCTAGTAGGGGACAGACTTTCTCTTTTCTTTCAGGCTTGGGCAAGAGACGTTCAGGACTCCTGGGCTTTAGAAATAGTAACCCAGGGGTATCTTCTAGATTTCAAAGATTCTCCCCCAAGGGGGAGATTCCATCTTTCTCAATTGTCTGTAAACCAGACAAAAAGAGAGGCATTCTTACGCTGTGTAGAAGACCTATATACCATGGGAGTGATCTGCCCAGTTCCGAAAACAGAACAGAGGCAAGGGTTCTACTCCAATCTGTTTGTGGTTCCCAAAAAAGAGGGAACCTTCAGACCAATTTTGGATCTCAAGATCCTAAACAAATTCCTCAGAGTCCCATCCTTCAAGATGGAGACCATTCGGACTATTTTGCCAATGATCCAGGAGGGTCAATATATGACCACCGTGGACTTAAAGGATGCGTATCTACACATTCCTATCCACAAAGATTATCACCAGTTCCTCAGGTTCGCCTTTCTGGACAAGCATTATCAGTTTGTGGCTCTTCCCTTCGGGTTGGCCACAGCTCCCAGAATTTTCACAAAGGTGCTAGGGTCTCTTCTGGCGGTTCTAAGGCCGCGGTTACCAAAATAATTCAATGGGCAGAGACTCACTCTTGCCATCTATCAGCAATCTATATCCCAGGAGTGGAGAACTGGGAGGCGGATTTTCTAAGTCGTCTGACTTTTCATCCGGGGGAGTGGGAACTCCATCCGGAGGTGTTTGCACAATTGATTCAGCAATGGGGCACACCAGAATTGGATCTGATGGCGTCTCGTCAGAATGCCAAACTTCCTCGATACGGGTCCAGGTCAAGGGATCCTCAGGCAGTACTAATAGATGCTCTTTCAGTACCCTGGTCGTTCAACCTGGCTTATGTGTTTCCACCATTTCCTCTCCTTCCTCGTTTGATTGCCAGAATCAAACAGGAGAGAGCTTCGGTGATTTTGATAGCACCTGCGTGGCCACACAGGACTTGGTATGCAGACCTGGTGGACATGTCATCTCTTCCACCATGGACTCTGCCACTGAGACAGAACCTTCTGATTCAAGGTCCATTCCAAATCTAGTTTCTCTGCGACTGACTGCTTGGAGATTGAACGCTTGATCTTATCCAAGCGGGGTTTCTCTGAGTTGGTCATAGATACCTTTATTCAGGCTCGAAAGCCTGTCACCTGGAAAATTTATCGTAAGATATGGCGTAAATATCTTTATTGGTGCCAATCCAAAGGCTACTCATGGAGTAAGATCAGGATTCCTAGGATTTGTCCTTTCTCCAAGAAGGATTGGAGAAGGGGCTATCAGCTAGTTCCTTAAAGGGACAGATATCTGCTTTATCAATTCTACTGCACAAACGTCTGGCAGATGTTCCAGACGTTCAGTCGTTCTGTCAGGCTTTAGTTAGAATCAAGCCTGTGTTTAAACCTGTTGCTCCACCATGGAGTTTGAATTTAGTTCTTCAAGGGGTTCCGTTTGAATCTATGCATTCCATAGATATTAATCTTCTATCTTGGAAAGTTCTGTTTTTAGTTGCTATCTCTTCGGCTCGAAGAGTTTGAGCTATCTGCATTGCAATGGGACTCGCCTTATCTTGTTTCCATGCTGATAAGGTGGTTTTGCGTACCAAACCTGGATTCCTTCCTAAGGTTGTTATTAATCAGGAAATTGTTGTTCCTTCTCTGTGTCCTAATCCTTCCTCTAAGAAGGGGAGCGTCTATTGCACAACTTGGACGTGGTTCGTGCTTTAAAGTTTTACTTGCAAGCGACCAAAGATTTCCATCAAACATCTTCTTTGTTTGTTGTCTATTCTGGAAAACGTAGAGGTCAAAAAGCTACGGCTACCTCTCTTGCCTTTTGGCTGAAAAGCATCATCCGTTTGGCATACAAGACTGCTGGACAGCAGCCTCCTGAAAGAATTATAGCTCACTCTACTAGAGCGGTGGCTTCCACATGGGCTTTTAAAAATGATGCTTCTGTTGAACAGATTTGTAAGGCTGCGACTTGGTCTTCGCTTCATACCTTTTCAAAATTTTACAAATTTGATACCTTTGCTTCTTCGGAGGCTATTTTTGGGAGAAAAGTTCTTCAAGCAGTGGTGCCTTCTGTTTAACCTTCTGTTTAACCATCTGTCTTGTCCCTCCCGTTTATCCGTGTCCTGCAGCTTTGGTATTGTATCCCACAAGTAATGGATGAATCCGTGGACTCTTCTTACCTTTATAGAAGAAAAGTAAATTTATGCTTACCTGATAAATTAATTTCTTCTATGGTAAGACGAGTCCACGGCCCGCCCTGTCATTTTAAGACAGATTATATTTTTTTTATTTAAACTTCCGTCACCTCTGCACCTTGTAGTTTTTCCTTTTCCTTCCTGTACCTTCGGTCGAATGACTGGGGGGTGGAGCTAAGGGAGGAGCTATATAGACAGCTTTGCTGTGGTGCTCTTTGCCACTTCCTGTTAGCAGGAGGATAATATCCCACAAGTAATGGATGAATCCGTGGACTCGTCTTACCATAGAAGAAATTAATTTATCAGGTAAGCATAAATTTACTTTTTTAGATCTCAAGAGTCTAAACTGATTTTCTTGGTGTACCGTCCTTCAAGATGGAAACTATTCGTTCCATTCTTCCCTTGATCCAAGAGGGTCAATTTAGGACAACAGTGGATTTTAAGGACGCGTACCTTCATGTGCCATTCACAAGTTCTAAGGTTTGCCTTTCTGGACAAACGCTTCCAGTTTGTGGCTCTTACTTTCGGTCTTGCCACAGCTCTCAGAGTTTTCACAGTGCTCTGGGAGCACTGTTGGTGGTGCTTCGGTTACGGGGCATTACAGTGGTGTCCTATCTGAACGACATTCTAGTCAAGGCGCCATCCATACAGCTAGCAAGATTTCACTCGGACATGGTCTTATCCTTCCTGTGGTCTCACGGGTGGAAGGTAAATTTGGAAAAGAGTTCCTTAGTCCCAAGCACAAAGGTAACTTTCTTGGGAACCTTAATAGATTCCATATCAATGAAGATTTGTGTGACAGAATGTCAGGAAATCAGAGATTATCGATACTTGTCTAGTCATTCAGTCCACTCCTCGGCCTTCAGTGGCTTCAATGGTGGTTGTCTCTGGATCATCTCTCCCAAGGAAACTGCTTTCGCAGACCATCTTGGGTGATAGCGACAACTGACACCAGCCTTCTAGGGTGGGGAGCAGTCTGGGGCTCCCTAAGGGCTCAGGGGGTTTGGACTCAGCCAGAATCTGTTCTTCCTTTAAACATTCTGGAGCTGAGAGCGATCTACAATGTTCTTCTGGCCTGGCCTCGTTTAGCCTCGGTCCAGTTTATCAGGTTCCAGTCGATCAAAATTACGTCAGTGGCTTACATCAATCATAAGGGAGGAACGAGGAGTTCCTTAGCGATGACAGAGGTATCTAAAATAATTCAGTGGGCGGAGGCCCATTCTTGCTGCGTGTTGACGAGTTACATCCCAAAGGGTGGAACATTTGGGAGGCAGATTTCCTGAGCAGGCAGTCCTTTCATCCAGGGGAGTGGGAACTCCATCCGGAAGTGTTTTCCAGCTTTTTTTCTCTGTTTGTTTTTTTTCTTCCTCGGGCCGTTGCTCGAATCAAGCAGGAGAGGGCTTCGGTGATCCTCATGGCACCGACTTCGCCTTGTAGAATTTGGTGTGCAGATCTGGCGGACATGTCATCTCTGCCACCTTGGAGACTTCCGTTGAGGAAGGACCTTCTAATTCAAGGGCCCCTCCTTCACCCAAATCATCTGGTTTAACTGAAACTGACTGCTTGGAGATTGAACACTTATTATCCAAGCAGGGTTTTTTCTGACTCTGTCATTGTGACCATGATTCAGGCTCGAAAGCCTGTTACTATTCAAATTTATCATAAGATATGGCGTAAATATTTCTATTGGTGTGAATCCATGGGCTACTCATGGAGTAGATAGGATTCCTAGAATTTTGTCTTTTCTCCAAGAGGGTTTGGAGGAAGGTTTATCGTCAAGTTCCCTAACGGGTAAATACTCAGTCTTTCTCTATTTTGTTACACAAACGTCTGGTAGATGTCCCAGATGTACAATCATTTTGTCAGGCCTGTGTTCATACCAGTTACTCCTCCATGCAGTCTGAATTTAGTTTTCAGAGTTCTTCAAGGGGTTCCGTTTGAGCCTATTCTTTCCTTTAGATATTGAGTTGTTATCTTGGAAAGTTTTATTTCTTGTTGCTATTTCTTCTGCTCGGAGAGTGTCAGAGCTCTCGGCATTTCAGTATGAGTCTCCTTATCTTATTTCCATTCAGATAAGTTAGTTTTACGTACTAAATTAGGATTTCTTCCTAAGGTTGTTTCTGATCGGATCATTAGTCAGGAGATTGTTGTTCTTTTCTTGTGTCCTAATCCTTTTTCTCAGAAGGAAAGACTTCTGTTCAATTTGGACGTGGTCCGTGCTTTTCAGTTTTACCTGCAGGCGACTAAGGACTGTTGTCAGTCTTCTTTGTTTGTGGTTTTCTGAGGAAAACGCAAAGGACGGAAAGCTATAGCTACTTCTCTTTCTATTTGGCTGAAGAGTATCTTACATTTTGTATATGAGACTCCTGGGCAGCTGCCTCCAGAGAGAGTTACGGCTCATTCCATGAGGGCTGTTGCTTCCTCATGGGCGTTCATAAATGAAGCTTTTGTGGAACAGATTTGCAAGGCTGCAACTTTGTCCTCTCTTCACACTTTTTCTAATTTTTACAAATTTAACACTTTTGCCTCGGCCACTTTTGGGAGAAAGGTTCTTCAAGCAGTGGTGCCTTCCGTTTATGTTCCCTGTCTTGTCCCTCCCGTATCATCTGTGTACTCTAGCTTGGGTATTGAATCCCATTAGTAATTAAGATGATCCGTGGACTCATCGTGTCTTAAAAAAGAAAAGAAAATTTATGCTTACTTGATAAATTTATTTCTTTTTCTGACACAATGACACGGCCAGGTTGTGGGTTATTGTAAACTTCAGACACCTCTGCACCTTGGCTTTTCCTTTTTCTTCCTAACTTCGGTCAAATGACTGGAGTGGGAGGGAAGGGAGGGAGGAGCTATTTAACAGCTCTGCTGTGGTGCTCTTTGCCTCCTCCTGCTGACCAGGAGGTGAATATCCCATTAGTAATTAAGATGATCCGTGGACTCATTGTGTCAAAAAAGAAATAAATTTATCAGGTAAGCATACATTTTCTTTTTTTCTGGTTCCAGGTTCCATTTCTTTGGCATCTTGGTTGAAACTTGATTTATAAAGCTTATTTGGAGGTGGGGCAGTCTCCAGTCTCAGAGAATCACAGCTCATTCTACTAGATCAGTTGCCACTTCTTTGTCTTTTAAGAATGAAGCTCCAGTTGATCAAATTTGCAAAGCAGCAACTTGGTCTTCTTTGCATACTTTAACTAAATTTTACCATTTTGATGTGTTTGCTTCCTCGGAAGCAGCGTTTGGTAGAAAGGTTCTTCAGGCAGTTGTCTCAGTTTGATTCTAATGCCTTTGATTTGAGTTTTTTTGACATGTTTAAGAAAACTTAATTATTTCTCAGCAGATTTAGCTGTTATTTTATCCCTCCCTCTCTAGTGACTTGTGGATTTCCACATCTTAAGTATTATATCCCATACGTCACTAGCTCATGGACTCTTGCTACTTACATGAAAGAAAACATAATTTATGTAAGAACTTACCTGATAAATTAATTTATTTCATAGTGGCAAGAGTCCATGAGACCCACCCTATTTTTGGTGGTTATGATTTTTTGTATAAAGCACTTTATTTTTTCCAGTTCCTCTTTTTGTATGCTTTTTACTCCTTTTACACCTCTCTACTTGGCTACACGTTAAACTAAGGTATGAGTGAGATAGGAGGTGTATTTATAAGCATTTTGAGTTTTGGGAATCTTTGCCCCCTCCTGGTAGGTTTATTCAATTCATCACTAGCTCAGGGACTCTTGCCACTATGAAAGAAATTAATTTATTAGGTAAGTTCTTACATAAATTATGCTATTATATACCATCTCAAACAACCCGTAATGCTGAGTTTTAAACACCCTTTGCCGTAGAAAGCATGTTAAAAAAAAAACTAAAAAAAACTTTTGTTGATCTCGGGGTCTACCCACCTGGTGATGATTCATGTGTTTACTCTGTGCACTTGCTTGCCTGTTTACCAAGCTTATGCACAGGTGGTTGTTGGTGACTACTCAAGCTCTTAGGTGCTGATCTCAGTATCCGTAATATACTTGTAAGAATAGTATGTTTGGACGGTAAAAATCCAGCATATTGACTTTTCTAAAAGCTTCCTAATTTAGGACTGCAACTACGGATGTTGACGTTCTTGCTCCCTTTGGATAATTATTTTTACACTGAATTTTTTTGAAAACTAACTGGACATGAGAATCAAAATGTATACTTTTATAATTCAGATAGTGTAATATGAAGTTGACTTTGTTCTCTTTCTTCACTTTGTTTAAAGGGACTCTAAAGCCAAAATTAAACTTTTGTTATTCAGATTGAGCATACAATTTTAAATAACTTTTTTCCAATTTACTTTTATTATGAATTTGTGCTCAATATTTTTATATGCACACTTTCTGAGGCAAATGCTCTTACTGAGCATGTGCAAGACTTTAGTGTATACGTATGAGTCTAATTGGCTGATGTCGCAAGATACAGAAGGCATGTAAACGGAAGCAATCTTTGAAATATCTCAGACACAAATCTACTGGTAATAACATCCATAGTAAGCACAATTGCATTGTCTTTTCTTTCCTAAGATATGGTGAGTCCACGGCGTCCTCAATTACTGTTGGGAATATCTCTCCTGGCCAGCAGGAGGCAAAGAGCACCACAACAAAAGCTGTTAAATATCACTCCCCCTCCCACAATCCCCAGTCATTCTTTTTGCCTTCGGTGCAAGGAGCAGGTCAAGTTTTGGTGTCTGGGGATTCCAAGGATTTTGTCTTTTCTCCAGGAAGGTCTGGAGAAGGGTTGGTCTGTCAGTACTCTAAAGGGTCAGATTTCTACTTTATCTATTTTGCTACACAAGCGTCTGGCGGACATGCCAGATGTGCAAACCTTTTGTCAGGCCTTGGTCAGAATCAGGCCTGTGTTTAAGTCTGTTGCTCCATCTTGGAAAGTTTTGTTTCTTATTGCTATTTCTTCTGCTGGGAGAGTGTCTGAACTCTCAGCTTTGCTGTGTGATTCCCCTTATCTTGTTTCTCATGCTGATAAGGCAATTCTTCGTACCAAGTTGGGCTTCATTTATATTAATCAGGAAATTGTTTCTTCTCTCTGTCCTAATCCTCCTCCTCATAAGGAACGTTTTTTGCACAACCTGTTGTGCGTTCTCTTAAATTCTATTTGCAGGCATAAGTATTTTCGCCAGTCTTCTTCATTGTTTGTTTATTTTTCTAGGAAACGTAAAGGTCAGAAAGCTACTGCGATTTCTTTTTCTCTGATTTAGAAGTATTATTCCTTTGGCATATGGGACTGCTGGACAGCAGCCTTTTGAGAGAATCACAGCTCACTCCACTAGGGCTGTCTCCCCTTCTTGGGCTTTCAAAAATGAAGCTTCTGTGGAACAGATTTGCAAGGCTGCAACTTGGTCTTCTTTGCATACTTTTTTTTCAGTTTTTATACTTTTGCTTCGGCTGAGGCTTCTTTTGGGAAAAAGGCTCTTCAAGCAGTGGTGCCTTCTGTTTAGGTCCACCTGTCTTGTCCCTCCCTAGTCCTCTGTGTCCTTTAGCTTATATTGGTTTCCAACAGTAATTGAGGACGCCGTGGACTTAATATCTTAGGAAAGAAAACAAAATTTATGCTTACCTGATACATTTCTTTCTTTCCGGATATGGTGAGTCCACGGCCCCGCCCTGTATTTTAAAGACGGGTTGTTGTTTTCTTTCATGTAATTAGCAAGAGTCCATGAGCTAGTGACGTATGGGATATACATTCCTACCAGGAGGGGCAAAGTTTCCCAAACCTCAAAATGCCTATAAATACACCCCTCACCACACCCACAATTCAGTTTTACAAACTTTGCCTCCTATGGAGGTGGTGAAGTAAGTTTGTGCTAGATTCTACGTTGATATGCGCTCCGCAGCAAGTTGGAGCCCGGTTTTCCTCTCAGCGTGCAGTGAATGTCAGAGGGATGTGAGGAGAGTATTGCCTATTTGAATGCAGTGATCTCCTTCTACGGGGTCTATTTCATAGGTTCTCTGTTATCGGTCGTACCTCCCTTTTCAGATCGACGATATACTCTTATTTCTCCAACATAGGTGTGTCCGGTCCACGGCGTCATCCTTACTTGTGGGATATTCTCTTCCCCAACAGGAAATGGCAAAGAGCCCAGCAAAGCTGGTCATATGATCCCTCCTAGGCTCCGCCTACCCCAGTCATTCTCTTTGCCGTTGCACAGGCAACATCTCCACGGAGATGGCTAAGAGTTTTTTGGTGTTTAAATGTAGTTTTTATTCTTCAATCAAGTGTTTGTTATTTTAAAATAGTGCTGGTATGTACTATTTACTCTGAAACAGAAAAAAGAAGAAGATTTCTGTTTGTAAGAGGAAGATGATTTTAGCAAACGTTACTAAAATCGATTGCTGTTTCCACACAGGGCTGTTGAGATGAAGTAACTTCAGTTGGGGGAAGCAGTTGGCAGACTTTTCTGCCTGAGGTATGACTGGCCACATTTCTAACACGACTTGGTAATGCTGGAAGGCTGTCATTTTCCCTATGGGGACCGGTAAGCCATTTTCTTAGATTAAGTAAAAGAATAAAGGCTTTATAAGGGCTTAAAAAACTGGTAGACATTTTTCTGGGCTAAAACGATTACTTTGCTAAGCATATTTGACAGATTATAGCTCTTTATAGTTATTATAATCTTGGGGATTGTTGTTAAAAAACGGCAGGCACTGTATGGACACCTTTTTCAGATGGGGGCCTTCTCTAGTCATAGGCAGAGCCTCATTTTCGCGCCACTAATGCGCAGTTGTTTTTGGAAGGCAAGGCATGCAGATGCATGTGTGAGGAGCTAAGATCCACTGAAAAAGCTTATAGAAGGCGTCATTTGGTATCGTATTCCCCTCTGGTCTTGGTTGGGTCTCAGCAAAGCAGATTCCTGGGGCTGTATAGGGGTTAAATGTAAAAACGGCTCTGGTTCCGTTATTTTAAGGGTTAAAGCTTTCAAATTTGGTGTGCAATACTTTTATGGCTTTAAGACACTGTGGTGAATTTTGGTGAATTTTGAACAATTGCTTCATACTTTTTCGCATATTCAGTAATAAAGTGTGTTCTGTTTAAAATTTAAAGTGACAGTAACGGTTTTATTTTAAAACGTTTTTTGTGCTTTGTTGCCAAGTTTAAGCCTGTTTAACATGTCTGAACCATCAGATAAACGATGTTCTATATGTATGAAAGCCAATGTGTCTCCCCATTTAAATATATGTGATAATTGTGACATGGTGTCCAAACAAAGTAGGGACAATGATGCCACAGATAATAATAGTGCCCAAGATGATTCTTCAGATGAGGGGAGTAAGCATGGTACTGCATCACCCCCTTCTGTGTCTACACCAGTTTTGCCCACACAAGAGGCCCCTAGTACATCTAGTGCGCCAATACTTATTACTATGCAACAATTAACGGCTGTTATGGATAATTCTATTGCAAATATTTTATCTAAAATGCCTACTTATCAAAGAAAGCGCGATTGCTCTGTTTTAAACACTGAAGAGCAAGAGGACGCTGATGATAACGTTTCTGACATACCCTCACACCAATCTGAAGGGGCCAGGAGGGAGGTTTTGTCTGAGGGAGAAATTTCAGAGTCAGGAAAAATTTCTCAACAAGCTGAACCTGATGTTGTAACATTTAAATTTAAATTAGAACATCTCCGCGCACTGCTTAAGGAGGTATTATCTACTCTGGATGATTGTGACAATTTGGTCATTCCAGAGAAATTATGTAAGATGGACAAGTTCCTAGAGGTTCCGGTGCCCCCCGATGTTTTTCCTATACCCAAGCGGGTGGCGGACATAGTAAACAAGGAATGGGAAAGGCCCGGCATACCTTTTGTTCCTCCCCCTATTTTTAAGAAATTATTTCCTATAGTCGACCCCAGAAAGGACTTATGGCAGTCAGTCCCTAAGGTCGAGGGGGCGGTCTCTACTCTAAACAAACGCACTACTATTCCCATAGAAGATAGTTGTGCTTTTAAAGATCCTATGGATAAAAAATTAGAGGGTTTGCTTAAAAAGATGTTTGTTCAGCAAGGTTACCTTCTTCAACCAATTTCATGCATTGTTCCTGTCACTACGGCAGCGTGTTTCTGGTTCGAAGAACTAGAAAAGTCGCTCAATAAAGAATCTTCGTATGAGGAGGTTATGGACAGAGTTCATGCACTTAAATTGGCTAACTCTTTTATTCTAGATGCCGCTTTGCAATTAGCGAGATTAGCGGCGAAAAATTCAGGATTTGCTATCGTGGCGCGCAGAGCGCTCTGGCTAAAGTCTTGGTCAGCGGATGTGTCTTCCAAGACAAAATTGCTTAACATCCCTTTCAAGGGCAAAACACTGTTTGGTCCTGATTTGAAAGAGATTATTTCAGACATCACCGGAGGAAAGGGCCACGCCCTTCCTCAGGATAGGTCTTTTCAGGCTAGAAATAAGCCTTATTTTCGTCCCTTTCGCAGAAACGGACCAGCCTCTACTTCTACATTCTCTAAGCAAGAGGGTAATGCTTCTCAACCCAAACCAGCCTGGAGACCGATGCAAGGCTGGAACAAGGGTAAGCAGGCCAAGAAGCCTGCCACTGCTACCAAAACAGCATGAAGGGATGGCCCCCGATCCGGGACCGGATCTGGTGGGGGGCAGACTTTCTCTCTTTGCTCAGGCCTGGGCAAGAGATGTTCAGGATCCTTGGGTACTAGAAATAGTTTCTCAAGGTTATCTCCTGGAATTCAAGGAACTACCCCCAAGGGGAAGGTTCCACAGGTCTCAATTATCTTCAAACCAAATAAAAAGACAGGCATTCTTACATTGTGTAGAAGACCTGTTAAAGATGGGAGTAATTCATCCAGTTCCAATAAGAGAACAAGGGATGGGGTTTTACTCCAACCTGTTCATAGTTCCCAAAAAAGAGGGAACATTCAGACCAATTCTAGATCTCAAGATCCTAAACAAATTTCTCAGGGTTCCATCGTTCAAAATGGAAACCATTCGAACGATCCTTCCTACCATCCAGGAAGGTCAATTTATGACCACGGTGGATTTAAAGGATGCGTACCTCCATATTCCTATCCACAAGGAACATCATCAGTTCCTAAGGTTCGCTTTTCTGGACAAGCATTACCAGTTTGTGGCACTTCCATTCGGATTAGCCACTGCTCCGAGAATTTTCACAAAGGTACTAGGGTCCCTTCTAGCGGTTCTAAGACCAAGGGGCATTGCAGTAGTACCGTACTTGGACGACATCCTGATTCAAGCGTCGTCTCTGTCAAAAGCAAAGGCTCATACGGACATCGTCCTAGCCTTTCTCAGATCTCACGGATGGAAAGTAAACATAGAAAAAAGTTCTCTTTCCCCGTCAACAAGAGTTCCCTTCTTGGGAACAATAATAGACTCCTTAGAAATGAGGATTTTTCTGACAGAGGTCAGAAAATCAAAACTTCTAAGCTCTTGTCAAGTTCTTCATTCTGTTCTTAGTCCTTCCATAGCGCAGTGCATGGAAGTAATAGGATTGATGGTTGCAGCAATGGACATAGTTCCTTTTGCACGAATTCATCTAAGACCATTACAACTGTGCATGCTCAGACAGTGGAATGGGGATTATACAGACTTGTCTCCGACGATTCAAGTAGATCAAAGGACCAGAGATTCACTCCGTTGGTGGCTAATCCTGGACAACCTGTCACAGGGAATGAGCTTCCGCAGACCAGAGTGGGTCATTGTCACGACCGACGCCAGTCTGGTGGGCTGGGGCGCGGTCTGGGAACCCCTGAAAGCTCAGGGTCTATGGTCTCGGGAAGAATCTCTTCTCCCGATAAACATTCTGGAACTGAGAGCGATATTCAATGCTCTCAAAGCTTGGCCTCATCTAGCAAAGGCCAAATTCATAAGGTTTCAATCAGACAACATGACGACAGTTGCATATATCAACCATCAGGGGGGAACAAGGAGTTCCCTGGCGATGGAGGAAGTGACCAAGATAATTCAATGGGCGGAGGATCACTCCTGCCACTTGTCTGCAATCCACATCCCAGGAGTGGAAAATTGGGAAGCGGATTTTCTGAGTCGTCAGACATTCCATCCGGGGGAGTGGGAACTCCACCCGGAAATCTTTGCCCAAATAACTCAATTATGGGGCATTCCAGACATGGATCTGATGGCGTCTCGTCAGAACTTCAAGGTTCCTTGTTACGGGTCCAGATCCAGGGATCCCAAGGCGACTAGTAGATGCACTAGTAGCACCTTGGACCTTCAACCTAGCTTATGTTTTCCCACCGTTTCCTCTCATTCCCAGGCTGGTAGCCAGGATCAACCAGGAGAGGGCTTCGGTGATCTTGATAGCTCCTGCGTGGCCACGCAGGACTTGGTATGCAGACCTGGTGAATATGTCATCGGCTCCACCATGGAAGCTACCTTTGAGACAGGACCTTCTTGTTCAAGGTCCATTCGAACATCCGAATCTGGTTTCTCTCCAACTGACTGCTTGGAGATTGAACGCTTGATTTTATCAAAGCGTGGGTTTTCAGATTCTGTAATAGATACTCTGATTCAGGCTAGAAAGCCTGTAACTAGAAAAATTTACCATAAGATATGGAAAAAATATATCTATTGGTGTGAATCTAAAGGATTCCCATGGAACAAGATAAAAGTTCCTAGGATTTTATCCTTTCTACAAGAGGGTTTGGAGAAGGGATTATCTGCAAGTTCTCTGAAGGGACAGATTTCTGCGTTCTCTATTTTACTTCACAAAAGGCTGGCAGCTGTGCCAGACGTTCAAGCGTTTGTTCAGGCTCTGCTTAGAATCAAGCCTGTTTACAGACCCTTGACTCCTCCCTGGAGTCTTAATCTAGTTCTTTCAGTTCTTCAAGGGGTTCCGTTTGAACCCTTACATTCCGTAGATATTAAGTTATTATCTTGGAAAGTTTTGTTTTTGGTTGCAATTTCTTCTGCTAGAAGAGTTTGAGTTATCTGCTCTGCAGTGTTCTCCGCCCTATCTGGTGTTCCATGCAGATAAGGTGGTTTTGCGTACTAAGCCTGGTTTTCTTCCGAAAGTTGTTTCCAACAAGAATATTAACCAGGAGATAGTTGTACCTTCTTTGTGCCCGAATCCAGTTTCAAAGAAGGAACGTTTGTTACACAATTTGGACGTTGTCCGTGCTCTAAAATTCTATTTAGAGGCCACTAAAGATTTCAGACAAACTTCTTCTTTGTTTGTTGTTTATTCTGGTAAAAGGAGAGGTCAAAAAGCAACTTCTACCTCTCTTTCCTTTTGGCTTAAAAGCATTATCCGTTTGGCTTATGAGACTGCCGAACGGCAGCCTCCTGAAAGAATCACAGCTCACTCCACTAGGGCTGTGGCTTCCACATGGGCCTTCAAGAACGAGGCTTCTGTTGACCAGATATGTAAGGCAGCGACTTGGTCTTCACTGCACACTTTTGCCAAATTTTACAAATTTGATACTTTTGCTTCTTCAGAGGCTATTTTTGGGAGAAAGGTTTTGCAAGCCGTGGTGCCTTCCATTTAGGTGACCTGATTTGCTCCCTCCCTTCATCCGTGTCCTAAAGCTTTGGTATTGGTTCCCACAAGTAAGGATGACGCCGTGGACCGGACACACCTATGTTGGAGAAAACAGAATTTATGCTTACCTGATAAATTACTTTCTCCAACGGTGTGTCCGGTCCACGGCCCGCCCTGGTTTTTTTAATCAGGTCTGATGAATTATTTTCTCTAACTACAGTCACCACGGTATCATATGGTTTCTCCTATGCATATTTCCTCCTGTACGTCGGTCGAATGACTGGGGTAGGCGGAGCCTAGGAGGGATCATATGACCAGCTTTGCTGGGCTCTTTGCAATTTCCTGTTGGGGAAGAGAATATCCCACAAGTAAGGATGACGCCGTGGACCGGACACACCATTGGAGAAAGTAATTTATCAGGTAAGCATAAATTCTGTTTTATATACCATTACCTCTGCTGATTTTCGTTTCAGTACTGGTTTGGCTTTCTACAAACATGTAGATGAGTGTCCTGGGGTAAGTAAATCTTTTTTTCTGTGACACTCTAAGCTATGGTTGGGCACTTTATTTATAAAGTTCTAAATATATGTATTCAAACATTTATTTGCCTTGACTCAGGATGTTCAACATTCCTTATTTTCAGACAGTCAGTTTCATATTTGGGATAATGCATTTGAATCAATCTTTTTTTCTTACCTTAAAAATTTGACTCTTTTTTCCCTGTGGGCTGTTAGGCTCGCGGGGGCTGAAAATGCTTCATTTTATTGCGTCATTCTTGGCGCTGACTTTTTTGGCGCAAAAAATCTTTTCCGTTTCCGGCGTCATACGTGTCGCCGGAAGTTGCGTCATTTTTGACGTCCTTTTGCACCAAAAATGTCGGCGTTCCGGATGTGGCGTCATTTTTGGCGCCAAAAAGCATTTAGGCGCCAAATAATGTGGGCGTCTTATTTGGCGCTAAAAAATATGGGCGTCACTTTTGTCTCCACATTATTTCAGTCTCATTTTTTCTTTGCTTCTGGTTACTAGAAGCTTGTTTATTAGCATTTTTTCCCATTCCTGAAACTGTCATTTAAGGAATTTGATCAATTTTGCTTTATATGTTGTTTTTTCTCTTACATATTGCAAGATTTCTCACGTTGCATCTGAGTCAGAAGATACTTCAGGAAAATCGCTTTCTAGTGCTGAAACTACCAAAGCTAAGTGTATCTGCTGTAAACTTTTGGTAGCTATTCCTCCGGCTGTTGTTTGTATTAATTGTCATGACAAACTTGTTAAAGCAGATAATATTTCCTTTAGTAATGTACCATTGCCTGTTGCAGTTCCTTCAACATCTAAGGTGCAGAATGTTCCTGATAATATAAGAGATTTTGTTTCTGAATCCATCAAGAAGGCTATGTCTGTTATTTCTCCTTCTAGTAAACATAAAAAATCTTTTAAAACTTCTCTCTCTACAGATGAATTTTTAAATGAACATCATCATTCTGATTCTGATGACTCTTCTGGTTCAGAGGATTCTGTCTCAGAGATTGATGCTGATAAATCTTCATATTTATTTAAAATGAAATTTATTCGTTCTTTACTTAAAGAAGTACTAATTGCTTTAGAAATAGAGGATTCTGGTCCTCTTGATACTAATTCTAAACGTTTAGATAAGGTATTTAAATCTCCTGTGGTTATTCCAGAAGTTTTTCCTGTTCCTAATGCTATTTCTGAAGTAATTTCCAGAGAATGGGATAAATTGGGTAATTCATTTACTCCTTCTAAACGTTTTAAGCAATTATATCCTGTGCCGTCTGACAGATTAGAATTTTGGGACAAAATCCCTAAAGTTGATGGGGCTATTTCTACCCTTGCTAAACGTACTACTATTCCTACGTCAGATGGTACTTCGTTTAAGGATCCTTTAGATAGGAAAATTGAATCCTTTCTAAGAAAAGCTTATCTGTGTTTAGGTAATCTTCTTAGACCTGCTATATCTTTGGCTGATGTTGCTGCAGCCTCAACTTTTTGGTTGGAGACTTTAGCGCAACAAGTAACAGATCATGATTCTCATAATATTATTATTCTTCTTCAGCATGCTAATAATTTTATCTGTGATGCCATTTTTGATATTATCAGAGTTGATGTCAGGTTTATGTCTCTAGCTCTTTTAGCTAGAAGAGCTTTATGGCTTAAAACTTGGAATGCTGATATGGCTTCTAAATCAACTCTACTTTCCATTTCTTTCCAGGGTAACAAATTATTTGGTTCTCAGTTGGATTCTATTATCTCAACTGTTACTGGTGGGAAAGGAACTTTTTTACCACAGGATAAAAAATCTAAGGGTAAAAACAGGGCTAACAATCGTTTTCGTTCCTTTCGTTTCAACAAAGAACAAAAGCCTGGTCCTTCATCCTCAGGAGCAGTTTCAGTTTGGAAACCATCTCCAGTCTGGAATAAATCCAAGCCTTCTAGAAAGGCAAAGCCTGCTTCTAAGTCCACATGAAGGTGCGGCCCTCATTCCAGCTCAGCTGGTAGGGGGCAGGTTACGTTTTTTCAAAGAAATTTGGATCAATTCTGTTCACAATCTTTGGATTCAGAACATTGTTTCAGAAGGGTACAGAATTGGTTTCAAGATGAGACCTCCTGCAAAGAGATTTTTTCTTTCCCGTGTCCCAGTAAATCCAGTGAAAGCTCAAGCATTTCTGAATTGTGTTTCAGATCTAGAGTTGGCTGGAGTAATTATGCCAGTTCCAGTTCTGGAACAGGGGATGGGGTTTTATTCGAATCTCTTCATTGTACCAAAGAAGGAGAATTCCTTCAGACCAGTTCTGGATCTAAAAATATTGAATCGTTATGTAAGGATACCAACGTTCAAAATGGTAACTGTAAGGACTATCTTGCCTTTTGTTCAGCAAGGGCATTATATGTCCACAATAGATTTACAGGATGCATATCTGCATATTCCGATTCATCCAGATCATTATCAGTTCCTGAGATTCTCTTTTCTGGACAAGCATTACCAGTTTGTGGCTCTGCCGTTTGGCCTAGCTACAGCTCCAAGAATTTTTACAAAGGTTCTCGGTGCCCTTCTGTCTGTAATCAGAGAACAGGGTATTGTGGTATTTCCTTATTTGGACGATATCTTGGTACTTGCTCAGTCTTTACATTTAGCAGAATCTCATACGAATCAACTTGTGTTGTTTCTTCAAGATCATGGTTGGAGGATCAATTCACCAAAAAGTTCATTGATTCCTCAGACAAGGGTAATCTTTCTGGGTTTCCAGATAGATTCAGTGTCCATGACTCTGTCTTTAACAGACAAGAGACGTCTAAAATTGATTTCAGCTTGTCGAAACCTTCAGTCACAATCATTCCCTTCGGTAGCCTTATGCATGGAAATTCTAGGTCTTATGACTGCTGCATCGGACGCGATCCCCTTTGCTCGTTTTCACATGCGACCTCTTCAGCTCTGTATGCTGAATCAATGGTGCAGGGATTACACAAAGATATCTCAATTAATATCTTTAAAACCGATTGTACGACACTCTCTAACGTGGTGGACAGATCACCATCGTTTAATTCAGGGGGCTTCTTTTGTGCTTCCGACCTGGACTGTAATTTCAACAGATGCAAGTCTCACAGGTTGGGGAGCTGTGTGGGGATCTCTGACGGCACAAGGAGTTTGGGAATCTCAGGAGGTGAGATTACCGATCAATATTTTGGAACTCCGTGCAATTTTCAGAGCTCTTCAGTCTTGGCCTCTTCTGAAGAGAGAATCGTTCATTTGTTTTCAGACAGACAATGTCACAACGGTGGTATACATCAATCATCAAGGAGGGACTCACAGTCCTCTGGCTATGAAAGAAGTATCTCGAATTCTGGTTTGGGCGGAATCCAGCTCCTGTCTAATCTCTGCGGTTCATATCCCAGGTATAGACAATTGGGAAGCGGATTATCTCAGTCGCCAAACGTTGCATCCGGGCGAATGGTCTCTTCACCCAGAGGTATTTCTTCAGATTGTTCAAATGTGGGAGCTTCCAGAAATAGATCTGATGGCGTCTCATCTAAACAAGAAACTTCCCAGGTATCTGTCCAGATCCCGGGATCCTCAGGCGGAAGCAGTGGATGCATTGTCACTTCCTTGGAAGTATCATCCTGCTTATATCTTTCCGCCTCTAGTTCTTCTTCCAAGAGTAATCTCCAAGATTCTGAAGGAATGCTCGTTTGTTCTGCTGGTAGCTCCGGCGTGGCCTCACAGGTTTTGGTATGCGGATCTTGTCCGGATGGCCTCTTGCCATCTGTGGACTCTTCCGCTACGACCAGACCTTCTGTCGCAAGGTCCTTTTTTCCATCAGGATCTCAAATCCTTAAATTTAAAGGTATGGAGATTGAACGCTTGATTCTTGGTCAAAGAGGTTTCTCTGACTCTGTGATTAATACTATGTTACAGGCTCGTAAATCTGTATCCAGAGAGGTATATTATAGAGTCTGGAAGACTTATATTTCTTGGTGTCTTTCTCATCATTTTTCTTGGCATTCTTTTAGAATTCCGAGAATTTTACAGTTTCTTCAGGATGGTTTAGATAAAGGTTTATCCGCAAGTTCTTTGAAAGGACAAATCTCTGCTCTTTCTGTTCTTTTTCACAGAAAGATTGCTAATCTTCCTGATATTCATTGTTTTGTACAAGCTTTGGTTCGTATAAAACCTGTCATTAAGTCAATTTCTCCTCCTTGGAGTTTGAATTTGGTTCTGGGGGCTCTTCAAGCTCCTCCGTTTGAACCTATGCATTCATTGGACATTAAATTACTTTCTTGGAAAGTTTTGTTCCTTTTGGCAATCTCTTCTGCCAGAAGAGTTTCTGAATTATCTGCTCTTTCTTGTGAGTCTCCTTTTCTGATTTTTCATCAGGATAAGGCAGTGTTGCGAACTTCTTTTGAATTTTTACCTAAAGTTGTGAATTCCAACAACATTAGTAGAGAAATTGTGGTTCCTTCATTATGTCCTAATCCTAAGAATTCTAAGGAGAAATCGTTGCATTCTTTGGATGTTGTTAGAGCTTTGAAATATTATGTTGAAGCTACTAAGTCTTTTCGAAAGACTTCTAGTTTATTTGTTATCTTTTCCGGTTCTAGAAAAGGCCAGAAAGCTTCTGCCATTTCTTTGGCATCTTGGTTGAAATCTTTAATTCATCTTGCCTTTGTTGAGTCGGGTAAAACTCTGCCTCAAAGGATTACAGCTCATTCTACTAGGTCAGTTTCTACTTCCTGGGTGTTTAGGAATGAAGCTTCGATTGATCAGATTTGCAAAGCAGCAACTTGGTCCTCTTTGCATACTTTTACTAAATTCTACCATTTTGATGTATTTTCTTCTTCTGAAGCAGTTTTTGGTAGAAAAGTACTTCAGGCAGCGGTTTCAGTTTGAATCTTCTGCTTATGTTTTTCATTAAACTTTATTTTGGGTGTGGATTATTTTCAGCAGGAATTGGCTGTCTTTATTTTATCCCTCCCTCTCTAGTGACTCTTGCGTGGAAAGATCCACATCTTGGGTAATCATTATCCCATACGTCACTAGCTCATGGACTCTTGCTAATTACATGAAAGAAAACATAATTTATGTAAGAACTTACCTGATAAATTCATTTCTTTCATATTAGCAAGAGTCCATGAGGCCCGCCCTTTTTTTGTGGTGGTTATGATTTTTGTATAAAGCACAATTATTCCAATTCCTTATTTTATATTCTTTCGAACTTTTTTATCACCCCACTTCTTGGCTATTCGTTAAACTGAATTGTGGGTGTGGTGAGGGGTGTATTTATAGGCATTTTGAGGTTTGGGAAACTTTGCCCCTCCTGGTAGGAATGTATATCCCATACGTCACTAGCTCATGGACTCTTGCTAATATGAAAGAAATGAATTTATCAGGTAAGTTCTTACATAAATTATGTTTTTTTTTACTAAACATTAGGCACCTCGACACCTTATGTTATTCCTTTTCTCCATTTTCCTTCGGTTTAATGACTAGGGATATTTAACAGCTTTTGCTGTGGTGCTCTTTACCTCCTCCTGCTGGCCAGGAGTGATATTCCCAACAGTAATTGAGGATGCCGTGTACTCACCATATCCGGAAAGAAAGAAATTTATCAGGTAAGCATAAACTTTGGGGGTTTTTTTGTGCATTTGTAGATTATGCAATTCTACTGTATTTAAAGGGACACAATGTTTTTTCTTTCGGGATTCAGATAGAGCATACAATTTTAAGCAACTTTCTAATTTACTCCTATTATCAAATTTCTTTTTTATGACACAATGAGTCCACGGATCATCTTAATTACTAATGGGAATATTCACCTCCTGGTCAGCAGGAGGCGGCAAAGAGCACCATAGCAGAGCTGTTAAATAGCTCCTTCCTTCCCTCCCACTCCTGTCATTCTCTTTGCCTATGTTAGTGAGGACAGAAAGCTACGGCTACTTCTCTTTCCTTTGGGACTGAAGAGTATCATACGTTTTGTATATGAGACTGCTGGACAGGGAGGGAAGGAAGGAGCTGTTTAACAGCTCTGCTGTGGTGCTCTTTGCAGCCTCCTACTACCAGGAGGTGAATTTCGAAGAGATGGGAAAACAGCACCACTGTAATAGTGCACAGTGTGAGGGTTAACTGCATTAACCCTATTCTTAATCCAAAAGTATACAATACACCAGCACTGTATATAAAGAATAATATAATCTTTATTAAAGACCCATTAAAAGTAGCTGACCAGGAAGTGAATATTCCCATTAGTAATTAAAGATGATCCGTGGACTCATCGTGTCAAAAAAGAAATACATTTTATAAGGTAAGCATACATTTTCTTTTTCTTCATTCTCTTGGTATCTTTATTTGAAATGCAAGAATGTAAGTTTAGATGCGGCCCATTTTTCATCACCCACCAATAAACAAGTGCTGTCCATTGTCCTGAACCAAAATAAATAAATAAGATGCCTTTTTCAAATAAAGATAGCAGGAGAATGAAGACAATTTGATAATAGGAGTAAATTAGAAAGTTGCTTAAAATTGCATGCTCTATCTGAATCACGAAAGAAAAAATTTGGGTTCAGTGTCCCTTTAAGCATTCTTGGGTTGGCTCATGGATAGTTTTGCAGTTCTGGCAGATAACTAATGATTGGTTGCCACACACATCTGTCCCTTGTCATTGGCTTGCCAGATATGTTCAGCTAGGTCCCAGTGTATTACTGCTTTGGAGCTGACTTTAAACTTGTATGATGTATGTGCAGTAGTGCAATAATAAAATGCTCTAACATATTAGAGCGTTGTCGTTTAGCCCTTTTATAGTTTTCATAACCCATTATGGCATTTTCATTGTAATGGTTTATCAATTGTTGTTTAGCCCTTTTTAATTTTGTTCATTTGCTTAACAGAACATGATAGGAAAGGTATCGGAGATGTATTCTGAGCATCACAACTTGCTGAATCACATTACCAGGGATCTTCAATTCCATGTTGATTCAGAAAAACAGTCCTTGAGTGCTATCAAAGAATCTCTATCATCTACAATGTCTAAAGCATTTGGAAATCTACAGACTGAATATCTGAAGCTAAATTCTCAATTGCAGGCAATTTTAAATAAGTTTAAGGTATGTTTCCACAAAGAACTGGCTGGATTTTATATATATATATATAAATATATATATATATATATATATATTCATAGATTCATTTTTTTATTTATTAGATTGGTTGCAGGGATTCTGCACTTGGAGAAGATGATTACAGTTTGATAAAGGAATATGAAAAAGACTTATGTGCAGAGCAGAAGAAACTTGATGAAATGGAGTGTATTGAAGAGCATGGCACAAAGTTTTCAGATGCAGCATTGAAAGATCTTAAGCATTTTGAAACTGAATACATAAATCAACTGATTTTAAAGAAAATCACGCTCGTAAAGGTAATTTGTACTGTAGCACATGATAGATGTAAGCACCAAGCAGTTCATCATCAGCCTATATGGTTTTCTCAATTTTGTAGAAAGATTTGTTACTGAATGTAAACAGGGAGAATGTAGTGTTTTATGCTAGGCATAATGCCGTATTGTACATCGTTGCAGATTAGGAAAGGTACATTTTCTGCCCCTTGGTGTAACCTTGTATTGAATTTTTTTCAGCGCATTGAAGGTGATTTTTCAGAAGTACAAGTCAATCTCAACAGTTTGGAAAGTCTGTTACAAGAAGAGGTGAATTGTAAAAAAGAATTTCTTGTTTGGCTGGAAGGATATAAGAGTCTAGAAGTTGATGCCTTGAAACTGAATGAAGGAGTTAAGAATGAATACAAAAGAATTGCTACTGTAATCAAACTTTTAACTAAAAAGATAAAGGTAAACATTCAATCCCCCTGTTCCCCCTTTATAGAAGTGTGTTTGTGTATATGTATGTATGTGTATATGTGTATATATATATATATATATATATATATATATATTCTACACTAATTTGTTTTTGTTACAGGTAGTTGCAGCATACAAAACAAATAGTGAGTTAAGATCCTATATAAACAAGCTTGATTCAGAACTGCAAGAAATAAAAAGGAAAAACCAGGAAAAAATGGATAAAATGAAACTCCGCTTTCCTAATGGGAGCTCTGATGTACTTGAAGAAGAAAATGCAGCACTTATAGCTCGTCTCAAGACTTTAGAAGCAGAATTAAAGGTAACTTAGTCAACAATCTATTAAAGGGAAAGTGAACTCTAAGAATTTGATACTTATAAAAGCAATTCCTTCTATGCAACAAGTTTTGTTTTGTTTTGGGGGGTTTTCCTTTCTTTCTTTTTTTTTGTTTGTTTTTTAAAGCGGTTTACTTTGATTTTGAAGCTAATGGGAAATGCAGACTTTTTACAGCTTACGGACTGATTCAGGGATTTACACATTTGTTTTTCATTGTTTTTTTTTTTCCTCTGTCCCTCGAATTTATTTTCCAAAAATAAACACATACATTTGGAATATGTTTAATTCAACAAATAAATTAGAGATACAACAGTTTCGTTTTGGTTTTTTATATTTGTTAAGAGGGGAATAGAATATCACCAGTTTGAAGCAATAACAGCTGTCAACTCAGTGTGTTATCACCCTAGTAGATTAGTTAAACTTGGTATACTCTATTTCAGATGTACATTATCCTCGCTACCATAGTGGAGAAAGGATTACATCTCCCTGTAAAGAAATATCTACTCTAAGTGCCAATTTGAAATGTTTGTTGGCGTTTCCCTGTTATTTTACCTCTCCAAACTGTGCCTTTTCCACTCCCCCAGATGGTTTGGATAGCATTTCCTTGTAGTTATGCTGTTTTGTTTTGGGCGGGGGGGGGGGGGGGGTTCACTAGTGAACATTGCTGCCTGTTTAAATTGATCTTTTAATCTTTGTCTTTTTTCTTTCATGTAATTGGCAAGAGTCCATGAGCTATACAATCCTACCAGGAGGGGCAAACTTTCCCAAACTTCAAAATGCCTATAAATACACCCCTCACCACACCCACAATTCAGTTTTACAAACTTTGGTGGTGAAGTAAGTTTGTTCTAAGATTTCTACGTTGACATGCGCTTCTCAGTATTTTGAAGCCCAATTCCTCTCAGAGTACAGCGAATGTCAGAGGAATGTGAAGGGAGTATCACCTATTGATACTGTTATCGGTCGTAGAGATTCATCTCCTACTTCCCTTTTCAGATTGACGATATACTCTCATATACCATTACCTCTACTGATAACTGTTTCAGTACTGGTTTGGCTATCTGCTTTATGTGAATGGGTGTCTTTTCGGTAAGTATGTTTTTTATTACTTAAGACACCCCAGCTATGGTTTGGCATATGTATTTATATAAAGTTCTAAATATATGTATTGTACTTATATTTCTCCAACATAGGTGTGTCCGGTCCACGGCGTCATCCTTACTTGTGGGATATTCTCTTCCCCAACAGGAAATGGCAAAGAGCCCAGCAAAGCTGGTCACATGATCCCTCCCAGGCTCCGCCTACCTCAGTCATTCTCTTTGCCGTTGTACAGGCAACATCTCCACGGAGATGGCTTAGAGTTTTTTAGTGTTTAACTGTAGTTTTTATTATTCAATCAAGAGTTTGTTATTTTGAAATAGTGCTGGTATGTACTATTTACTCAGAAACAGAAAAGAGATGAAGATTTCTGTTTGTATGAGGAAAATGATTTTAGCAACCGTAACTAAAATCCATGGCTGTTCCACACAGGACTGTTGAGAGCAATTAACTTCAGTTGGGGGAACAGTGTGCAGTCTCTTGCTGCTTGAGGTATGACACATTCTAACAAGACGATGTAATGCTGGAAGCTGTCATTTTCCCTATGGGATCCGGTAAGCCATGTTTATTACGATCGTAAATAAGGGCTTCACAAGGGCTTATTAAGACTGTAGACTTTTTCTGGGCTAAATCGATTCATTATTAACACATATTTAGCCTTGAGGAATCATTTTATCTGGGTATTTTGATATAATAATATCGGCAGGCACTGTATTAGACACCTTATTCCTTAGGGGCTTTCCCAAAGCATAAGCAGAGCCTCATTTTCGCGCCGGTGTGGCGCACTTGTTTTTGAGAGGCATGGCATGCAGTCGCATGTGAGAGGAGCTCTGATACTTAGAAAAGACTTTCTGAAGGCGTCATTTGGTATCGTATTCCCCTTTGGGCTTGGTTGGGTCTCAGCAAAGCAGATACCAGGGACTGTAAAGGGGTTAAAGTTTAAAACGGCTCCGGTTCCGTTATTTTAAGGGTTAAAGCTTCCAAATTTGGTGTGCAATACTTTTAAGGCTTTAAGACACTGTGGTGAAAATTTGATAAATTTTGAACAATTCCTTCATGTTTTTTCGCAATTGCAGTAATAAAGTGTGTTCAGTTTAAAATTTAAAGTGACAGTAACGGTTTTATTTTAAAACGTTTTTGTACTTTGTTATCAAGTTTATGCCTGTTTAACATGTCTGAACTACCAGATAGACTGTGTTCTGAATGTGGGGAAGCCAGAATTCCTATTCATTTAAATAAATGTGATTTATGTGATAATGACAATGATGCCCAAGATGATTCCTCAAGTGAGGGGAGTAAGCATGGTACTGCATCATTCCCTCCTTCGTCTACACGGGTCTTGCCCACTCAGGAGGCCCCTAGTACATCTAGCGCGCCAATACTCCTTACTATGCAACAATTAACGGCTGTAATGGATAATTCTGTCAAAAACATTTTAGCCAAAATAAACACTTGTCAGCGTAAGCGCGGCTGCTCTGTTTTAGATACTGAAGAGCATGACGACGCTGATATTAATATCTCTGAAGGGCCCCTAACCCAGTCTGATGGGGCCAGGGAGGTTTTGTCTGAGGGAGAAATTACTGATTCAGGGAACATTTCTCAACAGGCTGAACCTGATGTGATTGCATTTAAATTTAAGTTGGAACATCTCCGCATTCTGCTTAAGGAGGTATTATCCACTCTGGATGATTGTGACAAGTTGGTCATCCCAGAGAAACTATGTAAAATGGACAAGTTCCTAGAGGTGCCGGGGCTCCCAGAAGCTTTTCCTATACCCAAGCGGGTGGCGGACATTGTTAATAAAGAATGGGAGAGGCCAGGTATTCCTTTCGTCCCTCCCCCCATATTTAAAAAATTGTTTCCTATGGTCGACCCCAGAAAGGACTTATGGCAGACAGTCCCCAAGGTCGAGGGAGCGGTTTCCACTTTAAACAAACGCACCACTATACCCATAGAGGATAGTTGTGCTTTCAAAGATCCTATGGATAAAAAATTAGAAGGTTTGCTTAGAAAGATGTTTGTTCAGCAGGGTTACCTTCTACAACCAATTTCATGCATTGTCCCTGTCGCTACAGCCGCATGTTTCTGGTTCGATGAGCTGATAAAGGCGGTCGATAGTGATTCTCCTCCTTATGAGGAGATTATGGACAGAATCAATGCTCTCAAATTGGCTAATTCTTTCACCCTCGACGCCACTTTGCAATTGGCTAGGTTAGCGGCTAAGAATTCTGGGTTTGCTATTGTGGCGCGCAGAGCGCTTTGGTTGAAATCTTGGTCGGCTGATGCGTCTTCCAAGAACAAGCTACTTAACATTCCTTTCAAGGGGAAAACGCTGTTTGGCCCTGACTTGAAAGAGATTATCTCTGATATCACTGGGGGTAAGGGCCACGCCCTTCCTCAGGATCGGCCTTTCAAGGCAAAAAATAAACCTAATTTTCGTCCTTTTCGTAGAAACGGACCAGCCCAAGGTGCTACGTCCTCTAAGCAAGAGGGTAATACTTCTCAAGCCAAGCCAGCTTGGAGACCAATGCAAGGCTGGAACAAAGGAAAGCAGGCCAAGAAACCTGCCGCTGCTACCAAGACTGCATGAAATGTTGGCCCCCGATCCGGGACCGGATCTGGTGGGGGGCAGACTCTCTCTCTTCGCTCAGGCTTGGGCAAGAGATGTTCTGGATCCTTGGGCGCTAGAAATAGTCTCCCAAGGTTATCTTCTGGAATTCAAGGGACTTCCCCCAAGGGGGAGGTTCCACAGGTCTCAGTTGTCTTCAGACCACATAAAAAGACAGGCATTCTTACATTGTGTAGAAGACCTGTTAAAAATGGGAGTGATTCATCCTGTTCCATTAAGAGAACAAGGGATGGGGTTCTACTCCAATCTGTTCATAGTTCCCAAAAAAGAGGGAACGTTCAGACCAATCTTAGATCTCAAGATCTTAAACAAGTTTCTCAAGGTTCCATCGTTCAAGATGGAAACCATTCGAACTATTCTTCCTTCCATCCAGGAAGGTCAATTCATGACCACGGTGGATTTAAAGGATGCGTATCTACATATTCCTATCCACAAGGAACATCATCGGTTCCTAAGGTTCGCATTCCTGGACAAACATTACCAGTTCGTGGCGCTTCCTTTCGGATTAGCCACTGCTCCAAGGATTTTCACAAAGGTACTAGGGTCCCTTCTAGCTGTGCTAAGACCAAGGGGCATTGCTGTAGTACCTTACTTGGACGACATTTTGATTCAAGCGTCGTCCCTTCCTCAAGCAAAGGCTCACACGGACATCGTCCTGGCCTTTCTCAGATCTCACGGATGGAAAGTGAACGTGGAAAAGAGTTCTCTATCCCCGTCAACAAGGGTTCCCTTCTTGGGAACAATTATAGACTCCTTAGAAATGAGGATTTTTCTAACAGAGGCCAGAAAAACAAAACTTCTAGACTCTTGTCGGATACTTCATTCCGTTCCTCTTCCTTCCATAGCTCAGTGCATGGAAGTGATCGGGTTGATGGTAGCGGCAATGGACATAGTTCCTTTTGCGCGCATTCATCTAAGACCATTACAACTGTGCATGCTCAGTCAGTGGAATGGGGACTATACAGACTTGTCTCCGAAGATACAAGTAAATCAGAGGACCAGAGACTCACTCCGTTGGTGGCTGTCCCTGGACAACCTGTCACAAGGGATGACATTCCGCAGACCAGAGTGGGTCATTGTCACGACCGACGCCAGTCTGATGGGCTGGGGCGCGGTCTGGGGATCCCTGAAAGCTCAGGGTCTTTGGTCTCGGGAAGAATCTCTTCTACCGATAAATATTCTGGAACTGAGAGCGATATTCAATGCTCTCAAGGCTTGGCCTCAGCTAGCGAGGGCCAAGTTCATACGGTTTCAATCAGACAACATGACAACTGTTGCGTACATCAACCATCAGGGGGGAACAAGGAGTTCCCTAGCGATGGAAGAAGTGACCAAAATCATTCTATGGGCGGAGTCTCACTCCTGCCACCTGTCTGCTATCCACATCCCAGGAGTGGAAAATTGGGAAGCGGATTTTCTGAGTCGTCAGACATTGCATCTGGGGGAGTGGGAACTCCATCCGGAAATCTTTGCCCTAGTCACTCAGCTGTGGGGCATTCCAGACATGGATCTGATGGCCTCTCGTCAGAACTTCAAAGTTCCTTGCTACGGGTCCAGATCCAGGGATCCCAAGGCGGCTCTAGTGGATGCACTAGTAGCACCTTGGACCTTCAAACTAGCTATGTGTTCCCGCCGTTTCCTCTCATCCCCAGGCTGGTAGCCAGGATCAATCAGGAGAGGGCGTCGGTGATCTTGATAGCTCCTGCGTGGCCACGCAGGACTTGGTATGCAGATCTGGTGAATATGTCATCGGCTCCACCTTGGAAGCTACCTTTGAGACGAGACCTTCTTGTTCAGGGTCCGTTCGAACATCCGAATCTGGTTTCACTCCAGCTGACTGCTTGGAGATTGAACGCTTGATTTTATCGAAGCGAGGGTTCTCAGATTCTGTTATCGATACTCTTGTTCAGGCCAGAAAGCCTGTAACTAGAAAGATTTACCACAAAATTTGGAAAAAATATATCTGTTGGTGTGAATCTAAAGGATTCCCTTGGGACAAGGTTAAGATTCCTAGGATTCTATCCTTCCTTCAAGAAGGATTGGATAAAGGATTATCTGCAAGTTCCCTGAAGGGACAGATTTCTGCCTTGTCGGTGTTACTTCACAAAAAAACTGGCTGCTGTGCCAGATGTTCAAGCCTTTGTTCAGGCTCTGGTTAGAATTAAGCCTGTTTACAAACCTTTGACTCCTCCTTGGAGTCTCAATTTAGTTCTTTCAGTTCTTCAGGGGGTTCCGTTTGAACCCTTGCATTCCGTTGATATTAAATTATTATCTTGGAAAGTTTTGTTTTTAGTTGCAATTTCTTCTGCCAGAAGAGTTTCAGAATTATCTGCTCTGCAGTGTTCTCCTCCTTATCTGGTGTTCCATGCAGATAAGGTGGTTTTACGTACTAAACCTGGTTTTCTTCCAAAAGTTGTTTCTAACAAAAACATTAACCAGGAGATTATCGTACCTTCTCTGTGTCCGAAACCAGTTTCAAAGAAGGAACGTTTGTTGCACAATTTGGATGTTGTTCGCGCTCTAAAATTTCTATTTAGATGCTACATAGGATTTTAGACAAACATCTTCCTTGTTTGTTGTTTATTCCGGTAAAAGGAGAGGTCAAAAAGCAACTTCTACCTCTCTCTCTTTTTGGATTAAAAGCATCATCAGATTGGCTTACGAGACTGCCGGACGGCAGCCTCCCGAAAGAATCACAGCTCATTCCACTAGGGCTGTGGCTTCCACATGGGCCTTCAAGAACGAGGCTTCTGTTGATCAGATATGTAGGGCAGCGACTTGGTCTTCACTGCACACTTTTACCAAATTTTACAAGTTTGATACTTTTGCTTCTTCTGAGGCTATTTTTGGGAGAAAGGTTTTGCAAGCCGTGGTGCCTTCCATTTAGGTGACCTGATTTGCTCCCTCCCTTCATCCGTGTCCTAAAGCTTTGGTATTGGTTCCCACAAGTAAGGATGACGCCGTGGACCGGACACACCTATGTTGGAGAAAACAGAATTTATGTTTACCTGATAAATTACTTTCTCCAACGGTGTGTGTCCGGTCCACGGCCCCCGCCCTGGTTTTTTAATCAGGTCTGATAATTTATTTTCTTTAACTACAGTCACCACGGTACCATATGGTTTCTCCTATGCAAATATTCCTCCTTAACGTCGGTCGAATGACTGGGGTAGGCGGAGCCTAGGAGGGATCATGTGACCAGCTTTGCTGGGCTCTTTGCCATTTCCTGTTGGGGAAGAGAATATCCCACAAGTAAGGATGACGCCGTGGACCGGACACACCGTTGGAGAAAGTAATTTATCAGGTAAACATAAATTCTGTTTTTGCTCGTTTTCACATGAGACCTCTCCAGCTTTCTATGCTGAATCAATGGTGAAGGGATTATACAAAGATATCACAATTAATATCCTTAAATCCCAATGTTCGACGTGGTGGTTAAATCACCAGCGTTTAGTTCAAGGGGCCTCTTTTTTGTTCGGCCAACCTGGACTGTGATCTCTACAGATGCAAGTCTTTCAGGTTGGGTAGCTGTTTGGGGATCTCTGAAAGCACAAGGGGTTTTGAAATCTCAAGAGGCGAGATTGCCTATCAATATTTTAGGACTCTGTGCAATTCTCAGAGCTCTTCAGTTTTGCCCTCTGTTGAAGAGAGAGCCGTTCATTTGTTTTCAGGCAGACAATATATCAACTGTGGCATATGTCAATCATCAGGGTAGGACTCACAGTCCCCAAGCTATGAAAGAAGTATCTTGGATACTTGCTTGGGCGGAATCCAGCTCCAGTCTAATCTCTGCGGTGCATATCCCAGGTGTAGACAATTGGGAGGCGTATTATCTCAGCCGTCAGACTTTACATCCGGGGGAGTGGTCCCTCCATCCAGATGTGTTTTCTCAGATTGTTCAGATGTGGGGTCTTCCAGAGATAGATCTGATGGCCTCTCATCTAAACAAGAAACTTCCCAGATACATGTCCAGGTCCAGGGATGTTCAGGCGGAAGCAGTGGATGCACTGACACTTCCTTGGTGTTATCAACGTGCTTATATTTTCCCGCCTCTAGTTCTTCTTCCGAGAGTGATCTCCAAAATCATCATGGAACAATCGTTTGTGTTGCTGGTGGCTCCAGCATGGCCTCACGGGTTTTGGTATGCGGATCTTGTTCGTATGTCCAGTTGCCAACCTTGGCCACTTCCGTTAAGGCCAGAACTATTGTCTCAAGGTCCGTTTTTCCATCAGGATCTCAAATCATTAAATTTGAAGGTATGGAAATTGAACGCTTAGTGCTAAGTCATAGGGGCTTCTATGACTCAGTGATTAATGCAATGTTACAAGCTTGTAAATCTGTCTCTAGAAAGATTTATTATCGAGTTTGGAAGACTTACATTTCATGGTGTTCTCAAATTCTCTTGGCATTCTTTTAGAATTCCTAGAATTTTACAGTTTCTTCAGGATGGTTTGGATAAGGGTTTGTCTGCAAGTTCCTTGAAGGGACAAATCTCTGCTCTTTCTGTTTTATTTCACAGAAAAATTGCTAAACATCCTGATATATTCACTGTTTTGTACAGGCTTTAGTTCGTATTAAGCCTGTCATTAAATCAATTTCTCCTCCTTGGAGTCTTAATTTGGTTTTGAGGGCGTTACAGGCTCCTCCATTTGAGCCTATGCATTCTTTGGACATTAAACTACTTTCTTGGAAAGTGTTGTTCCTTTTGGCCATCTCTTCTGCTAGAAGAGTTTCTGAGCTATCTGCTCTTTCCTGTGAGTCTCCTTTTCTGATTTTTCATCAGGATAAGGCGGTTTTGCAGACTTCATTTAAATTTTTACCTAAAGTTGTGAATTCTAACATTAGTAGAGAAATTCTTGTCCCTTCCTTGTGTCCTAATCCTAAGTATTCTTTGGAAAGATCCTTACATTCTTTGGATGTGGTAAGAGCTTTGAAATATTATGTTGAAGCTACTAAAGATTTCAGGAAGACTTCTAGTCTATTTGTTATATTTTCTGGTCCTAGGAAAGGTCAGAAGACTTCTGCTATTTCCTTGGCTTCTTGGTTAAAGCTTTTGATTCTTCAAGTTTATTTAGAGTCGGGTCAGGCCCAGCCTCAGAGAATTACAGCTCATTCTACTAGATCAGTCTCCACTTTGTGGGCTTTTAAGAATGAAGCTTCAGTTGATCAAATTTGCAGAGCGGCAACTTGGTCTTCTTTACATACATTTACTAAATTCTACCGTTTTGATGTATTCGCTTCTTCAGAATCAGTTTTTGGTAGAAAAGTTCTACAGGCAGCTGTTTCAGTTTGATTCCTCTGCTGATGCTTTAAGTTTTTCTTATCATTTAATGAATAAACTTATTTTTTGGTTTGTGGATTATTTTTTCAGCTGATTATGGCTGTTTATTTTTATTCCTCCCTCTCTAGTGACTCTTGTGTGGAGTTCCACATCTTGGGTATTGATATCCCATACGTCACTAGCTCATGGACTCTTGCCAATTACATGAAAGAAAACATAATTTATGTAAGAATTTACCTGATAAATTAATTTCTTTCATATTGGCAAGAGTCCATGAGGCCCACCTTTTTATGGTGGTTATTTCTTTGTATAAAGCACAATTTTTTCAAAATTCCTTTGTTGACGCTTTTTACTCCTTTCTTTATTACCCCACTTCTTGGCTATTCGTTAAACTGAATTGTGGGTGTGGTGAGGGGTGTATTTATAGGCATTTTGAGGTTTGGGAAACTTTGCCCCTCCTGGTAGGATTGTATATCCCAAACGTCACCAGCTCATAGACTCTTGCCAATATGAAAGAAATGAATTTATCAGGTACATTCTTACATAAATTATGTTTTTTAATTTTAGAAAACACAGTCCAGGATTGAAAAGTTAGAACAGGAACTTGATTGTGCTAAAAGAACCATCAGTCAAAAGGAAAAAAATGTGGAATTGTTGCAAAGTCAACTATTGTCAAGAACTGCAGAGTCTGAACTAGCTAATATGCAAGTAAAGTTGACTGAAAAAGAAAATAATCTGAAAGCTGCATTCAAAGAAATACAGTCTCTCCGGGTATGTGTGTGTTACTTTTCAATTAAGATTCCATCTCAAACATAAGATTTTTTTTTCCCTTTTTCTGGTACAAGCTGCTGTAACCTCTCCAAGGATTGCATGCCAACAATCTAACATTGCATTAGAACATTTCTCCACAAGCAGAGAAATAATGTTGTCCGTTTCAAGATTCTTCTCTAGTAGCTAGCTATATCAAGATTTATGTATGCATACTGAAGCAGTTAAAGGGATATGAAACCCAAACATTCTTTCTTGATTCAGATTTGAAATAACTTTCTAATTTACTTTTAAATTTGATTAAAAACGGGGAAGTATGCTTAGGAGCCAGCCTATTTCTGCAGCACTATATAGCAGCAGTTTTGCAAGAATGTTATCCGTTTGCAAGAGCACTAAATGGCAGCACTATTTCCTGTCAAGTAGTGTTTCAGATGCCTACCTAGGTATCTCTTCAACACAGAATATTATAAGAACTAAGCAAATGTTGATAATAGAAGTCATTTGGAAACTTTTTTTTAAATGGTATGCTCTGTCTAAATCACAAAATACATTTTTTTGGTTTAATATCCCTTTAATAAGTAATGTGGAATGTGTCTGAACACATTTTTAAAGAGAGCAATTAAAGGATAATAAAATAATTATACCATATGTTATGGTAATAAAATGATAGGCTTGGAACAGATTTTAACATTTTATGACAGAGCTTTGTCTCAGACACTAAGTACAGATATTTCCAATAAAGAAATGTAACTTTGTTTTTTTTTTAAAAAAATCACTAAAAGATCTTAGAATACCTAAAAACTTGACTATATGCCATCGTTTTCTGTAAACTGACTTCTCCCCTTCTCTATAAAGGACAAAGTTGCACAAGGTGCACTACCTTACAGGGAAGAAATTGACCACCTCAAAACTCAGTTGGTGAAAATAGAAATGGAAAGAATGAAGTTGTCGAAGTCAACGGACCAGGAGTAAGTTTATTTTATATTTTACAGCAGAACACTTGAGTTTAATTTTCCGTATGTGTGTGTGTGTGTATATATAATAATTTTTTTTTTTTATTATTTTTTTTCTTCATAAATGGAAAGAGTCCACAGCTGCATTCATTACTTTTGGGAATTCAGAACCTGCCCACCAGCAGGAGGCAGAGACACCCCAACCAAAGGCTTAAAGGACCAGTCAACACTGTAGATTTGCATAATCAACAAATGCATGATAAGAAGACAATGCAATAGCACTTAGTCTGAACTTCAAATGAGTAGTTGATTTTTGTTAAATAAATTGCAAAGTTATGTCTATTTCCACTCCCCCTGAATCATGTGACAGCCATCAGCCAATCACAAATGCATATACGTATATGCTGTGAATTCTTGCACATGCTTAGTAGGAGTTGGTGACTCAAAAAGTGTAAATTTAAAAAGACTGTGCACATTTTGTTAATGGAAGTAAATTGGAAAGTTGTTTAAAATTGCATGCAGTATCTGAATCATGAAGTTTAATTTTGACTTGAGTGTCCCTTTAAATACCTCTCCCACTTCCCTCATTCCCCAGTAATTCTTTGCCTTTCGTCCCAGGAGGTTGGCAGAGAAGTGTTAGAAGTTTTTCAATAGTCTCTTATGGAGGGTAGTACTCTTCGGCATGGGATTGGAGTTTTAAGTATTCCTGTCAGCCTCTCAGTGAGAGCATGGGTGAAAGTTAGTCCGGAGATGCAAGGAGAGTCTTTCTGCGAAACCATCCCTACTCATATTAACAGCTCCACAAGCAATCAGCGTTGACGAGTTTTGCTGCCTGCTTTCTTCTCTCAAGTCCATGGTAGAGGCGACACTACTATCTGTCACACTTGAAGGGCAGTGTTCCTGTTCCACTGCATAGATTCCGGTAAGATCGTTTCATTTTCTTTCTTTATGATTGCCTGGTATTACAAATGTTTTCCCGAGAGGCTACCAGCTTGCTGGACTAACTATAACTCAGGGTCTCAGTGAGGCTCCTTTTGTATCTTGGAATCAAGGGTTAATTTCTCCTGTGGGGGGTTATTGAACAGGGGGTTTTAAATCCTGTTTATGTGATTCGACATGATTATGTGTGGTGGTACTTAGGCTCTTGGCTAGGAACATAACAGCCTTTGGAAGTGAGGCAGCCTTTACAGTTGAGCACGCCTTTTCTGGACCGCACGGTGCACCTGGGTGTGGTCACATTTTGATTCTCCATTTCTGCATTCCTGACAGTGTACCGACGGAACATTTCTGGTCCGTTAGTGTTGGGTCCTCGGAGGTGGTGAGTGCCCCAGCCATTGTGGGTGTCAGGTGCCGTTTACTTTTCTTATTTGGTCTGTTTTTTGTATTCAATATCCCAGTTATGGAGGATTCTGATAATGAGGAGATGATCGTCTATTTCTCGTGAGGAATACGAATTGGCCCGGTTGATACATTAGAGTGCTCAATTCCTCGGGATCGGGGAGTCAAGGAGCCGCTGAGCCATCCGTCTCTGGGGGTCCCGTTCCCCAAGTGGCGAGTTCCCTACCACCAACTCTTACTACACATGCAGGTAATCCAGATTTTGCTTATCCTTCTCTGGAAGGTGTCTTGTTCCACCTCTGACGTTTTGGCATGCCCATTATTATGGCGCTGGCGCATCTGCAGCAACCAGAAGTGTGCCTACGATATTGTACGGGTTCAGTTGACCGGGGCTCTTCAGGCATGGGATGGCCTGCTTAGCTATTGGGGAAAACCACTGTCCCTGAGGCTTTAGGGGGTCAACATCCGGGGTCGTCTTCTGCTCCGGCGAGGGTATGCTGAGCCTTTCGTTATAGACTGGCGTGCCTTCGTGTCCTTTTGAGGCACGTTCTGGTGTTGTTAGAGGATCCCATCCTTAACAGATAAGGGAATTATCAGTCTTCTACTTCTAACGGCTTGCAGAATTAGCTATATGAGGATGAAGTAATCTTCTTTTCTCCAACATAGGTGTGTCCGGTCCACGGCGTCATCCTTACTTGTGGGATATTCTCTTCCCCAACAGGAAATGGCAAAGAGCCCAGCAAAGCTGGTCACATGATCCCTCCTAGGCTCCGCCTACCCCAGTCATTCTCTTTGCCGTTGTACAGGCAACATCTCCACGGAGATGGCTTAGAGTTTTTTAGTGTTTAACTGTAGTTTTTATTATTCAATCAAGAGTTTGTTATTTTAAAATAGTGCTGGTATGTACTATTTACTCAGAAACAGAAAAGAGATGAAGATTTCTGTTTGTATGAGGAAAATGATTTTAGCACCGTAACTAAAATCCATGGCTGTTCCACACAGGACTGTTGAGAGCAATTAACTTCAGTTGGGGGAACAGTGTGCAGTCTCTTACTGCTTGAGGTATGACACATTCTAACAAGACGATGTTAATGCTGGAAGCTGTCATTTTTCCCTATGGGATCCGGTAAGCCATGTTTATTAAGATAGTAAATAAGGGCTTCACAAGGGCTTATTAAGACTGTAGACTTTTTCTGGGCTAAATCGATTCATTATTAACACATATTTAGCCTTGAGGAATCATTTATTCTGGGTATTTTGATATGATTATATCGGCAGGCACTGTTTTAGACACCTTATTCTTTAGGGGCTTTCCCTAATCATAGTCAGAGCCTCATTTTCGCGCCGGTTATGGCGCACTTGTTTTTGAGGACAGCATGGCATGCAGCTGCATGTGTGTGGAGCTCTGATACATAGAAAAGTCTTTCTGAAGGCATCATTTGGTATCGTATTCCCCTTTGGGCTTGGTTGGGTCTCAGCAAAGCAGATTCCAGGGACTGTAAAGGGGTTAAATATAAAAACGGCTCCGGTTCCGTTATTTTAAGGGTTAAAGCTTCCAAATTTGGTGTGCAATACTTTTAAGGCTTTAAGACACTGTGGTGAAATTTTGGTGAATTTTGAACAATTCCTTCATACTTTTTCGCAATTGCAGTAATAAAGTGTGTTTAGTTTAAAATTTAAAGTGACAGTAACGGTTTTATTTTAAAACGTTTTTTGTGCTTTGTTATCAAGTTTATGCCTGTTTAACATGTCTGAACTACCAGATAGATTGTGTTCTGACTGTGGGGAAACCAAGGTTCCTTCTCATTTAACTATATGTATTTTATGTCATAAAAAAATTTAGTAAAAATGATGCCCAAGATGATTCCTCAAGTGAGGGGAGTAAGCATGGTACTGCATCATCCCCTCCTTCGTCTACACAGTCTTGCCCATACAGGAGGCCCCTAGTACATCTAGTGCGCCAATACTCCTTACTATGCAACATTTAACGGCTGTAATGGATAATTCTATCAAAAACATTTTAGCCAATATGCCCACTTATCAGCGAAAGCGCGACTGCTCTGTTTTAGAAAATTCTGTAGAGCATGAGAACGCTGATGATATGGTTTCTGAAGGGCCCCTACACCAGTCTGAGGGGGCCAGGGAGGTTTTGTCTGAGGGAGAAATTTCAGATTCAGGAAACATTTCTCAACAAGCTGAACCTGATGTGATTACTTTTAAATTTAAGTTGGAACATCTCCGCGCTCTGCTTAAGGAGGTGTTATCCAATTTGGATGATTGTGATTATCTGGTCATTCCAGAACCACTATGTAAAATGGAAAAGTTCTTAGAGGCCCCGGGGCCCCCCGAAGCTTTTCCTATATCCAAGCGGGGTGGCGTACATTGTTAGTAAAGAATGGGACAGGCCCGGTATACCTTTAGTACCTCCCCCCATATTTATAAAATTGTTTTCCTATAGTCGACCCCAGAAAGGACTGATGGCAGACAGTCCCCAAGGTCGAGGGGGCGGTTTCTACTCTACACAAGCGCGCCACTATACCCATAGAAGATAGTTGTGCTTTCCAAGATCCTATGGATAAAAAATTAGAAGGTCTGCTAAAGATGTTTGTTCAACAAGGTTCCCTTCTACAACCAATTGCATGCATTGTCCCTGTCACTGCAGCCGCGTGTTTCTAGTTTGATGAGCTAGGAAAGGCGATTATTAGTAATTCTTCTTCTTATGAGGAGATTATGGACAGAATTCGTGCTCTTAAATTGGCTAATTCTTTCACCCTAGACGCCACCTTGCAATTGGCTAGGTTAGCGGCGAAAAAAATTCTGGGTTTGCTATTGTGGCGCAGAGCGCTTTGGTTAAAATCTTGGGCAGCGGATGCGTCTTCCAAGAACAAATTGCTTGACATTCCTTTCAAGGGGAAAACACTCTTTGGCCCTGACTTGAAAGAGATTATCTCTGATATCACTGGGGGCAAGGGCCACGCCCTTCCTCAGGATAGGTCTTTTCAAGACCAAAAATAAACCTAAGTTTCGTCCCTTTCGCAGAAACGGATCAGCCCCAAGGGCTACGTCCTCTAAGCAGGAAGGTAATACTTCTCAAGCCAATCCAGCCTGGAGGACCTATGCAAGGCTGGAGCAAAGGAAAGCAGGCCAGGAAACCTGCCACTGCTACCAAGACAGCATGAAATGCGGGCCCCCGATCCGGGACCGGATCTGGTGGGGGGCAGACTCTCTCTCTTCGCTCAGGCTTGGGAAAGAGATGTTCTGGATCCTTGGGCGCTAGAAATAGTCTCCCAAGGTTATTCTCTGGAGTTCAAGGGGCTTCCTCCAAGGGGGAGGTTCCACAGGTCTCAGTTGTCTTCAGACCACATAAGTAGACAGGCATTCTTACATTGGGTAGAAGACCTGCTAAAAATGGGAGTGATTCATCCTGTTCCATTAGGAGAACAAGGGATGGGGTTCTACTCCAATCTGTTCATAGTTCCCAAAAAAGAGGGAACGTTCAGACCAATCTTGGATCTCAAGATCTTGAACAAGTTTCTCAAGGTTCCATCGTTCAAGATGGAAACCATTCGAACACTTCTTCCTTCCATCCAGGAAGGTCAATTCATGACCAAGGTGGATTTCAAGGATGCGTATCTACATATTCCTATCCACAAGGAACATCATCGGTTCCTAAGGTTTGCATTCCTGGACAAGCATTTCCAGTTCGTGGCATTTTCTTTCGGATTAGCCACTGCTCCTAGGATTTTCTCATAGGTACTAGGGTCCCTTCTGGCGGTGCTAAGACCAAGGGGCATTGCTGTAGTACCTTACTTGGACGACATTCTGATTCGAGCGTCGTCCCTTCCTCAAGTAAAGGCTCACACGGACATTGTCCTGGCCTTTCTCAGATCTCACGGATGGAAAGTGAACGTGGAAAAGAGTTCTCTATCTCCGTCAACGAGGGTTCCCTTCTTGGGAACTATAATAGACTCCTTAGAAATGAGGATTTTTCTGACAGAAGCCAGAAAAAACAAAACTTCTAGACTCTTGTCGGATACTTCATTCCGTTCCTCTTCCTTCCATAGCGCAGTGCATGGAAGTGATAGGTTTGATGGTAGCGGCAATGGACATAGTTCCTTTTGTGCGCATTCATCTAAGACCATTACAACTGTTCATGCTCAGTCAGTGGAATGGGGACTATTCAGACTTGTCTCCGAAGATACAAGTAAATCAGAGGACCAGAGACTCATTCCGTTGGTGGCTGTCCCTGGACAACCTGTCACAAGGGATGACCTTCCGCAGACCAGAGTGGGTCATTGTCACGACCGACGCCAGTCTGATGGGCTGGGGCGCGGTCTGGGGATCCCTGAAAGCTCAGGGTCTTTGGTCTCGGGTAGAATCTCTTCTACCGATAAATATTCTGGAACTGAGAGCGATATTCAATGCTCTCAAAGCTTGGCCTCAGCTAGCGAGGGCCAAGTTCATACATCAACCATCAGGGGGGAACAAGGAGTTCCCTAGCGATGGAAGAAGTGACCAAAATCATTCTATGGGCGGAGTCTCACTCCTGCCACCTGTCTGCTATCCACATCCCAGGAGTGGAAAATTGGGAAGCGGATTTTCTGAGTCGTCAGACATTGCATCCGGGGGAGTGGGAACTCCATCCGGAAATCTTTGCCCAAGTCACTCAACCGTGGGGCATTCCAGACATGGATCTGATGGCCTCTCGTCAGAACTTCAGAGTTCCCTTACTACGGGTACAGATCCAGGGATCCCAAGGCGGCTCTAGTGGATGCACTAGTAGCACCTTGGACCTTCAAACTAGCTTATGTGTTCCCGCCGTTTCCTCTCATCCCCAGGCTGGTAGCCAGGATCAATCAGGAGAGGGCGTCGGTGATTTTGATAGCTCCTGCGTGGCCACGCAGGACTTGGTATGCAGATCTGGTGAATATGTCATCGGCTCTCCACCATGGAAGCTACCTTTGAGAGACCTTCTTGTTCTAGGTCCGTTCGACCCACTCCAGCTGACTGCTTGGAGATTGAACGCTTGATCTTATCAAAGCGAGGGTTCTCAGATTCTGTTATTAATACTCTTGTTCAGGCCTGAAAGCCTGTAACCAGAAAAATTACCACATAATTTGGTATATCTGTTGGTGTGAATCTGCAGGATTCCCTTGGGACAAGGTTAAGATTCCTAAGAGTCTATCCTTCCTTCGAGAAGGATTGGAAAAAGGATTATCTGCAAGTTCCTTGATGGGACAGATTTCTGCCTTGTCTGTGTTACTTCACAAAAAGCTGGCAGCTGTGCCAGATGTTCTAGCCTTTGTTCAGGCTCTGGTTAGAATCAAGCCTGTTTACAAAATTTTGACTCCTCCTTGGAGTCTCAACCTAGTTCTTTCAGTTCTTCAGGGGGTTCCGTTTGAACCCTTACATTCCGTTGATATTAAGTTATTATCTTGGAAAGTTTTGTTTTTGGTTGCAATTTCTTCTGCTAGAAGAGTTTCAGAATTATCTGCTCTGCAGTGTTCTTCTCCTTATCTGGTGTTCCATGCAGATAAGGTGGTTTTGCGTACTAAACCTGGTTTTCTTCCAAAAGTTGTTTCTAACAAAAAACATTAACCAGGAGATAGTTGTGCCTTCTTTGTGTCCTAATCCAGTTTCAAAGAAGGAACGTTTGTTGCACAACTTGGATGTAGTTCGTGCTCTCAAATTTTACTTAGCAGCTACTAAGGATTTCAGACAAACTTTGTCTTTGTTGTTTATTCTGGTAAACGGAGAGGTCAAAAAGCAACTTCTACCTCTCTCTCCTTCTGGATTAAAAGCATTATCCGATTGGCTTATGAGACTGCCGGACGGCAGCCTCCTGAAAGAATCACAGCTCACTCCACTAGGGCTGTGGCTTCCCACATGGGCCTTCAAGAACGAGGCTTCTGTTGATCAGATATGTAAGGCAGCGACTTGGTCTTCACTGCACACTTTTTCTAAATTTTACAAATTTGATACTTTTGCTTCTTCTGAGGCTATTTTTGGGAGAAAGGTTTTGCAAGCCGTGGTGCCTTCCATTTAGGTGACCTGATTTGCTCCCTCCCTTCATCCGTGTCCTAAAGCTTTGGTATTGGTTCCCACAAGTAAGGATGACGCCGTGGACCGGACACACCTATGTTGGAGAAAACAGAATTTATGTTTACCTGATAAATTACTTTCTCCAACGGTGTGTCCGGTCCACGGCCCGCCCTGGTTTTTTTAATCAGGTCTGATAATTTATTTTCTTTAACTACAGTCACCACGGTAACATATGGTTTCTCCTATGCAAATATTCCTCCTTAACGTCGGTCGAATGACTGGGGTAGGCGGAGCCTAGGAGGGATCATGTGACCAGCTTTGCTGGGCTCTTTGCCATTTCCTGTTGGGGAAGAGAATATCCCACAAGTAAGGATGACGCCGTGGACCGGACACCCGTTGGAGAAAGTAATTTATCAGGTAAACATAAATTCTGTTATTGCCTTGTTTATTGAGTATCCTTTCTAGTCCTGAGCTGGAAGAACATGATCCCAGTCCTGCGGGTGTGTCTGTTCTTCTTGGGCGATAAAATAAAAGCTAAAGCAACCCTTAGGTTATCTGGTTAGGATGATTTTTTATTTGAGCTCATGTTTATGTATTTCCTTTGGGATTTTTTTCTGGAATCGATACTCACGATTTTTGATCGCACAGTTTACTTCTACGGACGTTTGTTTGATGTGAGAACATGTTAGTCCTATGTTTAAAAAAAAAAAAGAAAGAAATTTTGCTGTCTATTCCCCATCCCTGGGGATGGCTTTTTGTGGCCTTTACAGTAGTGACCCTAAGAGTCCACAGCTCCCCGCCCGTGTTTTTCTATGTGGCGCCTGTTATTTTTATTCTTCTGGCACCTTGTCACCCTGATATTTCTTCTACTGTTCCTTGTTACTCGACAGAATGACTGGGGGATGAGGGAAGTGGGAGAGGTATTTAAGCCTTTGGCTGGGGTGTTTTTGCCTCCTCCTGGTGGCCAGGTTCTGAATTCCAAAAAGTAATGAATGCAGCTGTGGACTCTTTACATCTGAAGAAAAGAAAATTATTAGGTAAGCATAATTTATGTTTTTATGGACATTGTAGTAACCTTTTTTTATTTTTTTCGCTACATCTCTGCTGTGCAAGTCTGTTTTGAACAGCAGAGAACTGCTGGTTCTAAGTGGGTAACAGCTGGGCAGCCAATAGGCAATTCCTGAATGAGATTTTACCTATATGTTTAACCCATTTGTGGGAGTTAAACACATAGAACTGTATAGTAAGTAGTACATTAAATGAATCAATTTGATTTGTTAGTTTAAGTCAAATTGGGCTCAACCACACCAATACATATTTGTTTGAATGTTGCATTGTGCAGTTTACGTAACTGTAAACATTTCTCTTACTTGGTGTATCCAGTCCACGGATTCATCCTTACTTGTGGGATATTCTCATTCCCTACAGGAAGTGGCAAAGAGAGCACACAGCAGAGCTGTCCATATAGCTCCCCCTCAGGCTCTGCCCCCCCAGTCATTCTCTTTGCCGCTCTAACAAGTAGCATCTCCACGGGAGGGTAAAGTGAATGTGGTGTTAGATTTGTAGTTTTTATTTCTTCAATCAAAAGTTTATTTTAAAATAGTGCCGGTTTGTACTATTTACTCTGTGGCAGAAAGTGATGAAGATTTCTGCTGAGAGGAAAATGATTTTAGCATGTTGTAACTAAAATCCACTGCCGTTCCCACACAGGACTGTTGAGCATCAGAAAACTTCAGTTGGGGGGAACCGTTTGCAGGCTTAACTGCTTTGAGGTATGTTTCAGTCATTTTTTTTCTAGTCAAGACTTGGTAATGCTAGAAGACTGACAAGAATCCCCATGTGGGAAAGGTAAGCCATATTCTGAGACTTAGTATAGAAGGAAGGCTTATTTGAAAGGGCTCAAACACTGGTGGACACTGTTAAGGGGCAATCGATTATTTTTTTAACAAAAATCTGATATTTATACAAGTTTATATTACATTTGAAACAATTTTTTGGGGTTTATTCCGCATGGCATCTATTTAGACACCTATTTTGGCTTGGGAAGGCCCCACATCCCCAGAGTGAAGAGGGAGAGGACCTGAAATTCGCGCCTCAGTTGCGCAGTTGATTTTACAGACAGCTTCATGCAGCTCCATGTGAAGAGTCTAGAGATTACTTGAGGACTTCAGAGAGGCTTATTTTCGATTAAAACTAATCCCCAAGGAAGGTAGGACCACAGCAGAGGCTGTGGCATGGTGCTTAGCTTTAATTTGCTCTGGTCTGGGCAGTAAGGGGTTAATTGACTTGAAATTTGCTGTGCAATCATTTCAAAGCATTAGGATCATATGGTGAAAATTTCATAAAGATTGGATGATTTTTGGAGATTTAGTAAAAAAGTGTGCGCTTTTTATTATTTAAAGGCACAGTACCGTTTTTTCAAAAATTGTATTTTACTGTATTTGAGTGCTGTCTAAGTCTGTTTAACATGTCTGAGCCTACTGATATACCTTGTTCTATGTGTTTAAAAGCCATGGCGGTACCCCCTTTACATTTGTGTTTAAAGTGTGCTAAGGTATCTAAATATTTTAAAGACCATGCAGTGACACTTAAAAATGTAGCCCAAGGTGATTCTTTAACGGAAGGTAACGAGGATAGTCCTCCTTCCTCTCCCCATGTGTCCACACCAGTTACGCCCGCGCAAGCGATGCCTAGTACCTCTAGCGCATTGGCCCCTATTACCTTACAACAATTAGCAGCAGTCATGGATAATTCCCTTGCGGCATTTCTATCCAAACTGCCAGTTTTTCATAAAAGCGTGATAGCTCAGTTTTAAGAACAGAGGATGAGCAATCAGAAGCTTTGCATGATTTATCCGTTGTACCCTCACAACACTGAAGTGGCAGTGAGGGATGTGCTGTCCGAGGGAGAAATTCTGACGCAGGAAAGGTTTCTCAGCGGGCAGAATCAGATTCCTTAGCGTTTAAATTTAAGCTGGAAACACCTCTGCGTACTGCTTAAGTAGGTTTTATCTACGAGGATGATTGCGACCCCATGGTGGGTCCCAGAAAAATTGTGTAAAATGGACAAGTTTCTAGAAGTCCCTGTATACACTGATGCGTTTCCGATCCCGAAGAGGGTGGCGGATATTGTGACTAGGGAGTGGGAGAGACCAGGTGTACCTTTTGTTCCCCCCCCTAATCTTTAAGAAAATGTTCCCCATAAATGACCCAAGGCGGGATGCGTGGCAGACGGTCCCTAAGATAGAGGGAGCGGTTTCAACACTAGCCAAGCGCACAACCATACCAATAGAAGACAGTTGTGCTTTCAAAGATCCTATGGATAAAAAATTAAAAGGTTTACTAAAGAAAATATTTGTTCAACAAGGTTTCCTTCTTCAACCAATTGCCTGCATTATTCCTGTAACTACTGCAGCGGCTTTCTGGTTTGAGGCACTCTAGGAGTCGCTCCAGAGAGAGACTTCATATGACGAAGTCATGGTTAGAATTCATGCTCTAAAGCTGGCTAATTCCTTTATCACAGATGCCGCTTTCCAATTGGCTAAGTTAGCGGCGAAAAATTCTGGTTTTGCCATTATGGCGCGGAGAGCGCCTTGGCTCAAATCGTGGACGGCTGACGTGTCGTCCAAAACAAAACTATTAAATATTCCTTTCAAGGGAAAGACCCTATTCGGCCCAGAATTGAAAGAAATTATTTCGGATATCACTGGGGGAAAGGGCCATGCTCTTCCACAAGATAGACCGTTTAAGGCCAAAAACAAGGCTAATTTCTCCAACATTGGTGTGTACGGTCCACGGCTTCATCCTTACTTGTGGGATATTCTCTTCCCCTACAGGAAATGGCAAAGAGAGCACCCAGCAAGAGCTGAGCTGTCCATATAGCCCCCCCTCTGGCTCCGCCCCCCAGTCATTCTCTTTGCCGCTCTGAACAAGTAGCATCTCCACGGGGATGGTAAAGAGTATGTGGTGTTAGTTTTTCCCTTAAGGGATAAGGAAGCCATTTTCTTAGATAACAGATTAATGCTTATAAATGGGCTCTATACTGGTTGACACTTTGGTGGGCTAAATCAATTGGTTTATTTCATATTTATATGGCATTTAGAGTGTGTTTGTGTAATTAAAAACACTTTGGGAGCGTTTTTTTTCGCCTGGCAGTCGGTTAGACTACTAGTCCAGTCAGAAAGGCCCCTTCACTCAGAGGAAGGAGGCCCCGTTTTCGCGCTTCAATTGCGCAGTTTTCTTCCAAGGCAGTGCATGCAGCTTCATGTGAGGGGTCCTGTGACTCAAAAAAACGGACTCAGGAAGGTTTACTTCAGTGGCAAATAACTCTCAGGGAAGGTAAAAAGCCGCAGCAAGGCTGTGGCAGTGATTGTAGTGATAAAGGTTTGTCAGCTAGTTCTCTAAAAGGACAGATATCCGCTCTGTCTGTTTTGTTGCACAAACGTCTGGCAGCAGTGCCAGATATACAGGTGTTTGTACAGGCTTTAGTCAGAATCAAGCCTGTCTACAGACCTTTGACTCCTCCTTGGAGTCTAAATTTAGTTCTTTCAGTTCTTCAAGGGGTTCCGTTTGAACCTTTGCATTCCATAGATATTAAGTTACTATCTTGGAAAGTTCTGTTTTTAGTTGCTATTTCTTCTGCTAGAAGAGTTTCTGAATTATCTGCTTTACAGTGTACTCCTCCCTATCTGGTATTTCATGCAGATAAGGTAGTTTTACGTACCAAACCTGGTTTTCTTCCAAAAGTAGTTTCCAACAGGAATATTAACCAGGAAATAGTTGCTTCTTCCCTATGTCCGAATCCAGTTTCGAAGAAGGAACGTTTGTTACACAACCTAGATGTGGTCCGTGCTTTGAAATTCTATTTAGAAGCAACAAAGGATTTCAGACAAACTTCATACTTGTTTGTCGTGTATTCTGGTAAGAGGAGAGGGCAGAAAGCTACTGCTACCTCTCTTTCTTTTTGGCTGAAAAGCATTATCCGATTGGCTTATGAGACTGCCGGACGGCAGCCTCCTGAACGAATTACAGCTCATTCTACTAGAGCTGTGGCTTCGACATTGGCCTTCAAGAACGAGGCTTCTGTTGATCAGATCTGTAAGGCAGCGACTTGGTCTTCTCTGCATACTTTTGCCAAATTTTACAAATTCGATACTTTTGCTTCTTCGGAGGCTGTTTTTGGGAGAAAGGTTTTGCAAGCCATGGTGCCTTCTGTTTAGGTAACCTGATTTGCTCCCTCCCTTCATCCGTGTCCTAAAGCTTTTGGTATTGGTTCCCACAAGTAAGGATGAAAGCCGTGGAACCGGACACACCAATGTTGGGATAAAACATAATTTTTGTTTACCTGATAAATTTCTTTCTCCAAGGGTGTGTCCGGCCCACGGCCCGCCCTGGTTTTTAATCAGGTTTGAAAAATGTCTTTCTTTATACACTACAGTCACCACGGCACCCTATAGTTTCTCCTTTTTCTCCTAACCGTCGGTCGAATGACTGGGGGGCGGAGCCAGAGGGGGGCTATATGGACAGCTCTTGCTGGGTGCTCTCTTTGCCATTTTCTGTAGGGGAAGAGAATATCCCACAAGTAAGGATGAAGCCGTGGACCGGACACACCGTTGGAGAAAGAAATTTATCAGGTAAACATAAATCTGTTTTTTTGCTCCTTTCGCAACTTCAGGAGCGGACCTGCTTCAACCTCTGCAACCGCAAAGCAGGAGGGTAATGCTTCCCAGCCCGAAGCAACCTGGAAGCCTTTGCAGGGCTGGAACAAGGGTAAGCAGGCCAAGAAGCCTGCGGCTGCTACCAAGACAGCATGAAGGGGTAGCACCCGATCCGGGACCGGATCTGGTAGGGGGCAGACTTTCTCTCTTTGCTCAGGCTTGGGCAAGAGATGTTCCAGATCCCTGGGCATTAGAAATTGTTGCTCATGGGTATCTTCTAGAATTCAAGGACTCTCCTCCAAGGGGAAGGTTCCACATTTCTCGTTTGTCTTCAGACCAAACAAAGAAACAGCCGTTCTTACGCTGTGTAGAAGATCTTCTAAAAATGGGAGTGATACACCCAGTGCCAATTGCAGAACAAGGACTGGGATTTTACTCAAACCTGTTTGTAGTTCCCAAAAAGGAAGGAACTTTCAGGCCAATCCTGGATCTAAAAATTCTAAACAAATTCCTCAGAGTTCCATCTTTCAAAATGGAAACCATTCGGACAATCTTAGAGATGATCCAGGAAGGTCAATATATGACTACCGTGGATCTAAAGGATGCGTACCTACATATTCCTGTCCACAAAGAGCATCATCAGTTCCTAAGGTTCGCCTTTCTGGACATGCATTACCAGTTAGTGGCCCTTCCTTTCGAGTTGGCCACCGCTCCCAGAATTTTCACAAAGGTGCTAGGGTCCCTTCTAGCAGTACTAAGACCGCGGGGCATTGCAGTAGCACCTTACCTAGACGACATCTTAATACAGGCGTCGTCTTTTCACAGAGCCAAGGCTCATACGGACATTGTTCTGGCCTTTCTAAGGTTTCACGGGTGGAAGGTGAACGTAGAAAAGAGTTCTCTGTCCCCGCTCACAAGGGTTCCTTTCCTGGGAACACTAATAGTCCCGGTAGAAATGAAAATATTTCTGACAGCGGTCAGGAAGTCAAAGCTTTTAACTACTTGCCGAGTTCTTCATTCTATTCCTCGGCCTTCTGTGGCTCAGTGCATGGAGGTAATCGGATTAATTATTGCGACAATGGACGTTGTCCCTTTTGCCCGAATTCATCTCAGACCACTACAACTGTGCATGCTCAAACAGTGGAATGGAGATTATGCAGATTTGTCTCCTCAAATACAAATGGAACAGAAAACCAGAGACTCTCTTCTCTGGTGGTTGTCTCAGGATCACTTGTCTCAGGAAATGTGCTTCCGCAGACCGGAGTGGATCATTGTCAGGACCGATGCCAGTCTGTTAGGCTGGGGTGCGGTCTGGGACACCCTGAAAGCTCAGGGCCTATGGTCTCGGGAAGAATCTCTTCTCCCGATAAACATTTTGGAACTGAGAGCGATATTCAATACGCTCCAGGCATGGCCTCAACTAGCGGAGGCCAAATTCATCAAATGGAGGATCACTCCTGCCAACTATCTGCTATTCACATCCCAGGAGTAGACAACTGGGAGGCAGATTTTCTGAGTCGTCAGACTTTTCACCCGGGGGAGTGGGAACTCCACCCGGAGGTTTTTGCTCAGCTGACCCAGCTATGGGGCATTCCGGAATTGGTTCTGATGGCGTCCTGTCAGAACACCAAACTTCCCTTTTACGAATCCAGGTCCAGGGATCCCAAGGCGGCATTGATAGATGCTCTAGTAGCGCCTTGGTCCTTCAGTCTAGCTTATGTCTTTCCACCGTTTCCTCTTCTCCCTCGGCTAGTAGCCAGAATCAAACAGGAGAAGGCTTCGGTAATTCTGATAGCGCCTGCGTGGCCACGCAGGACTTGGTATGCAGACCTGGTGGACATGTCATCGGTTCCACCATGGAAACTGCCATCGAGGCAGGATCTTCTAATACAGGGTCCATTCAAGCATCCAAATCTAGTTTCTCTGCATCTGCTTGGAGATTGAATGCTTAATTCTAGCTAAGCGTGGGTTCTCTGAATCAGTTATTGATACTTTAATCCAGGCCAGAAAGCCTGTCACCAGTAAAATTTACCATAAGATATGGCGGAAATATCTTTGTTGGTGTGAATCCAAGGGTTACTCGTGGAGTAAAGTTAGGATTCCCAGGATTTTGTCTTTTCTCCAAGAGGGATTGGAGAAAGGATTGTCAGCTAGTTCCTTAAAGGGACAGATATCTGCTCTGTCTATCCTGTTACACAAGCGGCTGGCAGCAGTACCAGACGTTTAGGCGTTTGCACAGGCTTTAGTTAGAATCAAGCCTGTCTATAAACCTGTGGCTCCTCCATGGAGTCTTAATTTAGTTCTTTCAGTTCTTCAAGGGGTTCCGTTTGAACCTTTACATTCCATAGATATTAAGTTATTATCTTGGAAGGTTTTGTTTTTGGTAGCTATCTCTTCTGCTCTGAGAGTTTCAGAATTGTCTGCTTTGCAGTGTGATTCACCCTATCTGGTGTTCCATGCAGATAAGGTTGTTTTGCGTACCAAACCTGGTTTTCTTCCGAAAGTTGTTTCTAATAAGAATATTAACCAGGAAATCATTGTTCCTTCTCTGTATCCTAATCCAGTTTCGAAGAAGGAACGACTATTACACAATCTTGATGTGGTTTGGGCTTTAAAATTCTATTTAACAGCAACTAAAGATTTCAGACAAACATCATCCTTGTTTGTTGTCTATTCTGGTAAGAGGAGAGGTCAGAAAGCGACTGCTACCTCTCTTTCCTTCTGGCTGAAAAGCATCATCCGATTGGCTTATGAGACTGCTGGACAGCAGCCTCCTGAACGAATTACAGCTCATTCCACCCGAGCTGTGGCTTCCACATGGGCCTTCAAGAATGAGGCTTCTGTTGAACAGATTTGTAAGGCAGCGCCTTGGTCTTCACTGCATACTTTTGCCAAATTTTACAAATTCGATACTTTTGCTTCTTCGGAGGCTATTTTTGGGAGAATGGTTTTGCAAGCAGTGGTGCCTTCCGTTTAGGTTACCTGACTTGTTCCCTCCCTTCATCCGTGTCCTAAAGCTTTGGTATTGGTATCCCACAAGTAAGGATGAATCCGTGGACTGGATACACCAAGTAAGAGAAAACAGAATTTATGCTTACCTGATAAATTACTTTCTCTTACGGTGTATCCAATCCACGGCCCGCCCTGGCAATTAAGTCAGGTTCAAATTTATTTTTGTAAAGCTACAGTCACCACTGCACCCTATGGTTTCTCCTTTTTCTCCTAACCGTCGGTCGAATGACTGGGGGGGCGGAGCCTGAGGGGGAGCTATATGGACAGCTCTGCTGTGTGCTCTCTTTGCCACTTCCTGTAGGGAATGAGAATATCCCACAAGTAAAGATGAATCAGTGGACTGGATACACCGTAAGAGAAAGTAATTTATCAGATAAGCATAAATTCTGTTTTTATTTCAATTTTTTTTTTAATTTTGATATATAATTTGATTATATGCAACCTGCTAATAAAAACTCTGTTTTCTAGAATGTCATCATTAAAGGCTTGTCTCGATGATAGAGAGGACCGCCTCCGGAAATTAAAAGAACAGTTGAGGCGAACACAACAAGACCATGACAGTACATGTAAGTAAAAATATATGAACCTATATTCTTAAACCCAAATTCATGTTATATAAATTGTTAAATTACACAAAAGAGAGACAGAACTATTCCCTACTGATAAAACATAGCCTTTAATTATAAATTAAAATCATTAACAGAAGGTAATATCACATCTAATCACCCTGCTCACATACTACCCTCCCACTGAGTAAGGTTACACAGTACTGAAAAAAGCGGCATGAATAAGAAAACAGAAAAAGTTAAAAAAGAAAGCATCACACTTATCCCAAGGAGTCCTGGCCGATATACTGGAACCTTGGCATCAGGTGGGATAGTGGAGAGGCAAGTTAGAAAAGGTAGTGCAGCAAGCAAGTTTCGTCCATACAGGGCCTTTTTCAATGCTAAAATTGAAACTTGTTTGCATTGCATGTCCTTTTGCTCAACCAGTACACAAGTAATCCTAAAAAGAACATTGGTTTAGTTAAGGTACATATGGCCTCCATATCGTCCAATCAGAATCTGCTCACTAATTAAATTTTGAAGAATCGTTCACACCGATTCGCGCATCCACAATTAAATAGGAACAAAATATCCGGAACCTTTGTTTTATTGAGTGTTAGTTTGATTATATGAATCTACATAACAATACATAGTATCCCAACCGCTACTTGTCAGGGTCGGGACACTATGCGCATAAGCAGAAGAGCTGCGTCACAGTTTCTTACATGCATGAGTATGGAAAAGGAATAGAGAAGGGGACGAAGGAGGAGGGGGAGGAGTTTGGCAGGCATATCTAGAAGACAAAGTTACTCATCGTAACATTACTTGTGTGCCGGTCCATCTGCTATGTATGTAAAGGGGTGTAATAGTATGTTTTTAGGGTGATCGAAGTAACGGCCCATTATTTAATTGGGTGTAGACTGTCCCTTTTAATTGTTATTTTTGTGAGGACTAGCACCTTATCTCATAGAAATATTTGTATTAAGGTTTTTCCACTCTTTTGGATTGAAGTACCGGTTAGCTCTTATCTGTTAATTAAATATTCTTATATAAAGAATATTGAAGGTGCAAAAAAAATGCATTAATGGGTGATAGCATTTTATTATTGCACTATTTATGCATATAACTGTGTAACCCTATCCATAGAAAAGCAATGCACTACTGGTACCTACCTGAAAACATCTGGTGAGCTAATGACAAGGCATATGTTTGTAGCCACCAATCACCAGGTAGTTCCCAGTAGTGCATTACTGCTCCTTAACCTACCTAGTATGGTTTTCAACAAACTATATTCTAAATATGACATAAATTTGATAGCAGAAATTAGAGACTTGAAACCCAAATTTATTTCTTCCATGATTTAAATAGATCATACAATTTTTAAACAACTTTCGAATTTTCTTCTATTATTTAATTAGCTTCATTCTTTTGGTATCCTTTTGTTGTAGAAACAGCAATGCATATGGCTGAGCCAATAACATGAGGCATATATTTTCATTCACCAATCAGCAGATCCTGAGCCTTTTCTTTTTAACAAAGCATGTAATTGGCAAGAGTCCATAAGCTAGTGACGTATGGGATATACAATCCTACCAGGAGGGGCCAAGTTTCCCAAACCTCAAAATGCCTATAAATACACCCCTCACCACACCCGCAATTCAGTTTTTACAAACTTTGCCTCCTATGGAGGTGGTGAAGTAAGTTTGTGCTAAGATTTCTACGTTGATATGCGCTTCTCAGCATTTTGAAGCCTGATTCCTCTCAGAGTACAGTGAATGTCAGAGGGATGTGAAGGGAGTATCATCTATTTCATAGGTTCTCTGTTATCGGTCATAGAGGTTCATCTCTTACCTCCTTTTTCAGATCGACGATATACTCTCATATACCATTACCTCTACTGATAACTGTTTCAGTACTGGTTTGGCTATCTGCTTTATGTGGATGGGTGTCTTTCGGTAAGTATGTTTTTTATTACTTAAGACACCCTAGCTATGATTTGGCACTTTATGCATTTATATAAAGTTCTAAATACATGTATTTTACTTATATTTGCCATGAGTCAGGTTCATGTATTTCCTTGTGCAGACTGTCAGTTACATATTTGGGGAAAATAAACATTTTAAGAAATATTTTTTCTTACCTGGGGTTTAGACTTTTTTTTTTCAAAAATTGACTACATTTTTCTTGCAGATTGCGGGCAGTATTAGGCCCGTGGGTGCGCCAAATGCTAGACTTTATTGCGTCATTCTTGGCACAAAAATTTTTTGGCGCGAAAGTACGTTCGTTGACATACGTTCTTTATTTCCGGCGTCTTAGTTTACACATGGTTGCGTCGTAAGTTACCCGAGTGTGTCATTTCCGGATGTTGTTGGCGCCAAAAAAATTTCAGTTACGTTGTGCGTCATACTTGGCGCCTAAATTTTTCATTAATTTTATACCCCATTGCTTTTTGCCTCTTGCCTTTCTCTATGTCAGAGGGCTATGCTTTTTGCATTTTTTCCCATTCCTGAAACTGTCATATAAGGAAATTGATCATTTTGCTTTATATGTTGTTTTTTCTTTTACATTTTGCAAGATGTCTCAATCTGATCCTGTCTCAGAAGTATTTGTTGGAACTTTGCTGCCTGACATCGGTTCTACCAAATCTAAGTGCATTTGTTGTAAGATTGTGGAAATTTTATCTCCAAATGTCATTTGTAATATTTGTCATGATAAACTTTTATATGCAGATAATGTGTCCATCAGTAACAGTACATTGCCGGTTGCAGTTCCTTCAACTTCTAATGTACATGATATACCTATGAATTTTAAAGAATTTGTTACTGATTCTATTCAGAAGGCTTTGTCTGCATTTCCGCCTTCTAATAAACGTAAAAGGTCTTTTAAAACTTCTCATAAAGTTGATGAAATTTCAAATGACCGACAACATAATGATTTATCCTCCTCTGATGAGGATCTTTCTGATTCAGAAGATCCTTCCTCAGATATTGACACTGACAAATTTACTTATTTATTTAAAATGGAGTATATTCGTTCTTTGTTAAAAGAAGTGTTAATTACTTTGGATATTGAGGAAGCCAGTCCTCTTGATGTTAAAACTAGTAAACGTTTAAATGCTGTTTTTAAACCTCCTGTGGTTACTCCAGAGGTTTTTACTATTCCTGATGCTATTTCTGATATGATTTCTAAGGAATGGAATAAGCCGGGTACTTCTTTAATTCCTTCTTCAAGGTTTAAAAAAATTGTATCCTTTGCCAGCAATTTCAATAGAGTTTTGGGAGAAGATCCCCAAAGTTGATGGGGCTCTTTCTACTCTTGCTAAACGTACCACTATTCCTATGGAAGACAGTATTTCTTTTAAAGATCCTTTAGATAGGAAACTTGAATCTTATCTAAGGAAAGCCTATTTATATTCACGTCACATTCTAAGGCCTGCAATTTCTTTGGCTGATGTTGCGGCTGCTTCAACTTTTTGGTTGGAGAATTTAGCGCAACAAGAATTGGATTCGGACATATCAAGCATTGTTCGCTTGCTTCAACATGCTAATCATTTTATTTGTGATGCCATTTTTGATATTATCAAAATTGATGTTAGATCCATGTCTTTAGCTATTTTGGCTAGAAGAGCTTTGCGGCTTAAATCTTGGAATGCTGATATGACATCTAAGTCTAGATTACTATCTCTTTCTTTCCAAGGTAATAATTTATTTGGTTCTCAGTTGGATTCTATTATTTCAACTGTTACTGGGGGAAAGGGAGTTTTTTTTTGCCTCAGGATAAAAAACCTAAGGGTAAATCTAAGGCTTCTAACCGTTTTCGTTCCTTTCGACAAAATAAGGAACAAAAATCTAATCCTTCCCCCAAGGAATCTGTTTCCAATTGGAAGTCTTCCTCAAATTGGAATAAATCCAAGCCATTTAAGAAACCAAAGTCAGCCCCTAAGTCCGCATGAAGGTGCGACCCTCATTCCAGCTCAGCTGGTAGGGGGCAGATTAAGGTTTTTCAAGGATGTTTGGATAAATTCTGTCAAAAATCAATGGATTCAGAGCATTGTCTCTCAGGGGTATCGAATAAGATTCAGAGTAAGACCTCCTGTGAGAAGATTTTTTTCTCTCACGTATCCCAGCAAATCCAGTTAAAGCTCAGGCTTTCCTGAAATGTGTTTCAGACCTGGAGTTTTCAGGGGTAATCATGCCAGTTCCTTTTCAGGAACAAGGTCTGGGGTTTTATTCAAATCTATTCATTGTCCCAAAGAAGGAAAATTCATTCAGACCAGTTCTGGATCTGAAAATTTTGAATCGTTATGCAAGAGTACCAACTTTCAAGATGGTGACTATTCTGCCTTTTGTTCAGCAAGGACATTATATGTCCACATTAGACTTGCAGGATGCATACCTTCATATTCCGATTCATCCAGATCATTATCCGTTCCTGAGATTCTCTTTCCTAGACAAGCATTACCAATTTGTTGCTCTTCCATTTGGCATAGCAACAGTTTCAAGAATCTTTTCAAAGGTTCTCGGTGCCCTGCTCGCTGTAAGTGAAGGTATGGAAATTGAACGCTTAGTGCTAAGTCATAGGGGCTTCTATGACTCAGTGATTAATGCAATGTTACAAGCTCGTAAATCTGTCTCTAGAAAGATTTATTATCGAGTTTGGAAGACTTGCATTTCATGGTGTTTTTCTCATAAATTCTCTTGGCATTCTTTTAGAATTCCTAGAATTTTACAGTTTCTTCAGGACGGTTTGGATAAGGGTTTGTCTGCAAGTTCTTTGAAGGGACAAATCTCTGCTCTTTCTGTTTTATTTCACCGAAAGATTGCTAAACTTCCCGATATTCACTGTTTTGTACAGGCTTTAGTTCGTATTAAGCCTGTCATTAAATCAATTTCTCCTCCTTGGAGTCTTAATTTGGTTTTAAGGGTGTTACAGGCTCCTCCATTTGAGCTTATGCATTCTTTGGACATTAAACTACTTTCTTGGAAAGTGTTGTTCCTTTTGGCCATCTCTTCTGCTAGAAGAGTTTCTGAGCTATCTGCTCTTTCCTGTGAGTCTCCTTTTCTGATTTTTCATCAGAATAAGGTGGTTTTGCGGACTTCATTTAAATTTTTACCTAAAGTTGTGAATTCTAACAACATTAGTAGATAAATTGTTGTCCCTTCCTTGTGTCCTAATCCTAAGAATTCTTTGGAAAGATCCTTACACTCTTTGGATGTGGTAAGAGCTTTTAAATATTATGTTGAAGCTACTAAAGATTTCAGGAAAACTTCTAGTCTATTTGTTATATTTTCTGCTCCTAGGGAAGGTCAGAAGGCTTCTGCTATTTCCTTGGCTTCTTGGTTAAAGCTTTTGATTCGTCAAGCTTATTTAGAGTCGGGTCAGGCCCCGCCTCAGAGAATTACAGCTTGTTCTACTAGATCAGTCTCCACTTTGTGGCTTTTAAGAATGAAGCTTCAGTTGATCAAATTTGCAGAGGGGCAACTTGGTCTTCTTTACATACATTTACTAAATTCTACTGTTTTGATGTATTTGCTTTTTCAGAAGCCGTTTTTGGTAGAAAAGTTCTTCAGGCAGCTGTTTCAGTTTGATTCTTCTGCTGATGCTTTAAATTTTTCTTGTCATTTAAAGAATAAACTTATATTTTGGGTTGTGGATTATTTTTTCAGCTCGCTCCTGCTGTCTGACAGAGCAGGAGCTAGCTGCACTTAGTGCTATGGCGCGGTCGGGCCGGGCTGTGACTATACAGCTGGCCCGATGCGCTGTTTGAAAAAAACAGACCCGCTCAGCAGATCACAGAGAGCGGGTCTGTAAAACAGCAGGTTTTTTTCAAATTCAAAGGGGAAATTTTGTTTTATAAAGATTGCGCTAATATAATGTTATATAATTCTGCACTTAAGCAAGTTCTCCTGAAACTTTCTTCATTTAATAAGGAGTATAAATGACAAATATATACTTTTTTTTAAAAAAAAAAAAAAAAATATATATATATATATATATATATATCACACACTTTTATCAAAAGTGCCCAAGCCATAGCTGAGTGTCTCAATAAAAATAAACATACTTGCCGTTCAGACACCCATCCACACATAGACGACCAAACCAGTACTAAAACATATCAGCAGAGGTAATGGTAGAGGAGTATAATGTTGATCTGAAAAGGGAGGCAGAAGATGAATCCCTACAACTGAATTTACAGAGAGCCTTATGAATAGATTTCCCATAGATAAAAACATGGTGTCATCGGGCAATACTCCCTTCACTTCCCTCAGACAAACACTGTACTTAGAGGGCTTCAATATGCTTAGAAGCGCCTAGAATCAAGCACATCATGCTTCACCACCTCCTAAACCTCCTAAGGAGGCAAAGTTTTTAAACTGAGGTATATGTGAGATGGGCGGGGTATTTATAGGCTTTTGAGGTTTGGGAAACTTTGCCTCTTCCTGGTAGGAATGTATATCCCATACGTAACAAGCTCATGGACTCGCACCACCTATATGAACGAAAAGCACATTTGAAAATTAGAAATTAATAAAAGTGTCTTAAAATTACATGCTCTGCCCTTTAATTAAACAGTCTCTCTCTTAAAATGGTATGCTCCGATTCATGAAAGTTTGACTTTGTCCCTTTTAAACCTCAATAAATTATGTTAACCTAAAAAATCTACATCTAAATTTTATTTGGTTTAAAATAAGTTTTTTCTTTTTTGCAGTTGTTAGAAACGATCATACCACTACCTCAAACGTACCTCTGACGTGTGGGGGTGGAAGTGGCATTGTTCAAAGCACTGCTATGCTTGTGTTACAATCTGAAAAAGCAACTTTAGAAAGAGAACTTGCACAATATAGGAAAAAATGTGATCGTCTTTCAAGGTAAGATAAATATCCATGTTGGAGGGAAAAAAAAAAAAAAAACCTTTATATAACTTACTATTGTAACATTAACAAAACCAAAGAGCTTATTTCCACATGAAAGGGGATGAACTATCCTTTCTTCCAATTTTATAAAAGGGCACTTCATTATCTATTCATTATCAATTTCTTTTCCAAGATACGATGAGTCCACGGATTTCATCCTTACTTGTGAGCACCACAGCAGAGCTGTATATATAGCTCCTCCCTTCCCTCCCACCCCAGTCATTCTCTTTGCCTGTGTTAGTGATAGGAAGAGGTAAAGTGAGGCGTTAGTTTAGATTCTTCAATCAAGAGTTTATTATTTTTAAAATGGTACCAAAGTGTGCTATTTTACTATAGGGTGTAGCCGTATTCCTTGTCAGCCTAGAGTAGAGCTACAGGCGGCTTTAAAGCAATGGGAACTGGTGGGGTTTTACCCTCACTGTGCCTCCCATATTAGTGCTGCCCTTTGTATACTGATGGTCTTAGCAGATATTAACTAAGGCCCTTTTGTGTCCACAGTGCTGCTGGAGGGAGACGTCTGGGACACTGGCTACCTCAGAAACTGCTGCATATCTTACCTATGTCATAGTGGGGTAATGAATTGCATATTTGAACCTTTATTAGGGCTCCCCTCATTACTATGTCCCACCCAACGTTCGCATAACATTCACAAAATTATGGCGATGAGGTGGGAGTCACGTATAGGGGCTATATTATAAAAGGGCTCCTACTGTGACGTATTGCTCTGTTTTTGTTGGAGATTTAATACCTAGCTATATAAGATAATTCTTGTTAGGTTGAAAATGTTTATTGCGGGCACTGGGGCTAAGGAGAGTGGCAGGACACTTAATCCGGCTGGATGCCACGTGGGTTATGTCCTATAACAGTGATGGATGAAACCTTTGGGACCTTATCTTGATGTTTATAATGATATGATAAGCTCCAGACTCAAGAGGTATATATGCTTTTTATTGCTTTTTCTGGTGTTCCGTTTTGCTCCAGACTCAAGAGGGTTTCAGTTACATCTCCCGGTATCATATCTTTATCTTAAAGATGGCGACCGGGAGAGCATGTATTGTTACGCCCACGATGGGTGGGGGTTTCATTTTTGCTCCTTTTTCTTCAGTTTCACAGATTCCTATGCAGTCTCTAAGGGTACGCCCACGAGGGGCGGAGCTTGAGGCGACCTAGACCGCAACTACTCCTCTGTTCTAAGCATGGAGCAGTGTTTTGAGATAGGGCTGTTTACCGGGCTAGAAACTCATCTGTGTCTTGTTTCTAGAGGGCGGAGAGCGCTTCACATGCGCTCCGGATGTTTTTTTTTTTTTGTTTTTTTTTTCATTCTGCTTCATATCGGTCATGTCATTAGGTACATGACGTTTTTCAGAATGCTGCAATGTCTGGATATGCACCTCAACAAGTTTTTCTGCCGGTGTCTGTGTTTGTGTCCTAACCTAAAGCACTTCTACACGCACAAATGTTTGTGACAGTCTATAGTCTTGATAAAGGCCCAGTTCTTAGGGCCGAAACGCGTTGACATATATGGTAAGCTTCTTTTCAATTACTGACTAAGTTTGAATAGCAGTTTTGCACTATGTTATATTTGTTTTATTACAGGTATATCTTTGAATGAATTGATCCCTGAGACATAGGATCCATTTCTGTATTTTTTCATCGTTTACACACAGGAATAACTTTTTAGGAGCATCTCTTCACATCTTGTATTCACATAAGGGTCACTTTATAAGTGTGTTATTCACTTTAACACATCCTAAATATTCATTTGGGTTATTTTTTCCTTTTTCTTTTTTCATTTTTGTGTACACACATTTTTGATTATTCACGCCCACTTCATCACATCATCTTTTCAGGATTTTTTGGATATTCACAATAATTTTTGAAATTTGATTTGAAAACCACTACGTTTTTCTTTTTTACACACTTCATCATTTCACCGTTTATCGAGGGATATATAAGGATAACTGTTTTAAAATAGAATCTTCATATTGGACATTCACTCTCTGGAAAGAATTTAAAGTTTGGGACCTACATATTTATGGACACCTACTCAGTAAATTGATGTTTTTATATTTATTTTTTATCCAACCATCAACAGCTGTTTTATTGTAATTTATTTTGTGATTAAGATTGTATATTGTTGTGGTTTTTAACCACAATTGTATTGTTTTTTATATAGATATATGCATATTTTATTGTTAATTTTAAGTGGATCCACTTTTGTATCTTGTTTGTATATTTTAGCTACAAGTAGCTTATAAAATATTTTATGTACCCCTATAGAATTTCAATATATTTTTTATTTAAATAATCTTGTCACTACTAGTGTCTTAGCCTTTTAGGAGGCGCTCTGATTCTCAGATGGGGCAGGCCGGAGTTGGATTTTATGGCATCTCGTCAGAATGCCAAGCTTCCGAGATACGGTTACAGGTCCAGGGATCCCCGGGCCGAGCTGATAGATACCTTGGAGGTGCCTTGGTCGTTCATCCTAGCTTATGTGTTCCCTCCATTTGCAAACAGGAGAGGGCCTCGGTGATCCTCTTCGTTCCTGCGTGGCCTCGCAGGACTTGGTATGCCGATCTGGTGGACATGTAATCTCAGCCACCATGGAAGCTTCCATTGAGGAAAGACCTTCTCATTCAGGGACCCTTCCATCATCAGAATCTCATGGAGATTGAACACTTGATTTTATCTAAGCGAGGGTTCTCTGATTCGGTCATTGATACCTTGATTCAGGCACGTAAGCCTGTTACTAGAAAGATTTACCATAAGATATGGCGTAAATATCTTTATTGGTGTGAATCCAAGGGCTACTCATGGAGTAGGGTTAGGATTCCCAGGCTTTTGTCTTTTCTCCAAGATGGCTTGGAGAAAGGGTTGTCAGCAAGTTCCTTAAAGGGACAGATTTCTGCTTTGTATATTTTGCTACACAAACGTCTGGCAGATGTTCAATCTTTTTGTCAGGCTCTGACTAGAATCAGGCCTGTGTTTAGACCAATTGCTCCTCCTTGGAGTTTGAATTTAGTTCTTAAGGTTCTTCAAGGGGTTCCATTTGAACATATGCATTCCATAGATATTAAGTTGTTGTCTTGGAAAGTTTTATTTTTGGTTGCCATTTCTTCTGCTCGCAGAGTTTCTGAGCTTTCGGCATTACAATGTGATTCTCCTCATCTTATTTTCCATTCTGACAAGGTGGTGTTACGTACCAAACCGGGTTTCCTTCCTAAGGTTGTTTCTAATTAGAATATTAATCAGGAAATTGTTGTTCCTTCCTTGTGTCCTAATCCTTCTTCTAAGAAGGAGCGGCTGTTACATAATTTGGATGTGGTCCGTGCTTTAAAGTTTTACTTACAGGCCACTTAGGATTTTCGTCAATCTTCTTCCCGGTTTATTGTGTTTTTCTGGGAAGCGTAGAGGTCAGAAAGCTACGGCTCCCTCTCTTTCATTTTGGCTGAAGAGTATCGTTCGGTTTGCATATGAGACTGCTGGACAGCAACCTCCTGCACGAATTACGGCTCATTCCACTAGAGCTGTGGCTTCCTCATGGGCATTCAAAAATTATGCTTCTGTTGAACAGATTTGCAAAGCTGCAACTTGGTCGTCTCCTCATACTTTTTCCAAATTTTAAAAAATCGATACTTTTGCCTCGTCAGAGGCTGTTTTTGGGAGGAAAGTTCTTCAAGCAGTGGTGCCTTCCGTTTAGGTTTCCTGTCTTGTCGCTCCCGTTTCATCCGTGTACTATAGCTTTGGTATTGTATCCCACAAGTAAGGATGAAATCCGTGGACTCATCGTATCTTGTAAAAGAAAAGGAAATTTATGCTTACTTGATTTGTTTCTTTTACGATACGATGAGTCCACGGCCCACCCTGTTTTTATAAGACATGTCTTTATTTTTGTTAAACTTTAGTCACCTCTGCACCTTGGCTTTTCCTTTCTCTTCCTAACTTCGGTTGAATGACTGGAGTGGGAGGGAGGATCTATATATACAGCTCTGCTGTGGTGCTCTTTGCCTCCTCCTGCTGACCAGGAGGCGATATCCCACAAGTAAGGATGAAATCCGTGGACTCATCGTATCGTAAAAGAAACAAATTTATCAGGTAAGAATAAATTTCCTTTTTTTTTCTGCTAGACTGAATGGAATATATATATATATATATATATATATATATATATATATATATATATATATATTATTATTATTATTATTATTATTATTATTTTCTCTACCATGTATACGTTCAGAAATTAATGTTAGTGTGCTAAATATGCAACTGTTTGTGTGTCAATCTTGTATATATTTTTGAGACATTTTCTGATTTGGTTAATGTTGCTATTAGTGTAGAAAACTAATTGACAAGCCTGTAAAATGCTCTATTTTCCCTTTTCTCAAGAAATATGTCACATCTTGAAGATGAGTTTAAGAAATCAAAGGAAAAAGTAACCAGGCCAGAAACAATTGTGGGTTCTGTTTGCAAACCACCAAGATCACCATGCAAGATTGAACGACACACTATCCATGGTATATCGCCAAGCAAGACTGAGACACACAGAAAGCATTTGAGGTCTCCTAGAAAGACAGAGTCAGAAATGTGTTATCCAGCATCTCCAGTAAAGACTGAGTCACAGAGGAAGCGTCAAACATTGTTCAGTGACTTGACTGTTTCCCCAAACAAAAGGAAAAATTTACAGGAATGTTTAGAGTCCCCAAAAAGTAAATTCTTTGATTCAAAGTCAATGCCTCCACCATTGTATAACCCAAGTCAGTTTTTTGACAATTCCTGCCTTGGTGTCTTTTCAGGTAACTTTCCCATTCCTAAAACCTAGTTTGCTATTTTTATGTGTTGTTGTATTTTATAGGAACGCTAAAGTCAAAATTTAACTTCTATGGTTATAGATAAAATGTGTGGAATTAAAAAAAAATTCCAATACACTTCCAAAAAAATACACTTACATTATCAAAATACGCACAATCTTTTTTTATTATATATATATGTGTATATATAATTTCGTTGAGAAGGATGAAACGCATGAAAAGTCATAGTCGACGTTTCAGCTCTACCATTGAGCCTTCTTCAAGACTGATTTTAAATCTTAGTACGGCTAACCTGTCGTGTTCTCTCCGCCAGGAACACGGCAGGTTAGCTGTACTAAGATTTAAAATCAGTCTTGAAGAAGGCTCAATGATAGAGCCGAAACGTCAACTATGACTTTTCATGCGTTATGTTCATAATAAATCATTGGATTACTCAAATCCTGTGAGTGCCCTCCTTCTCTACGAAATTGTTTGTTTGTTTATTGAGGACTGCACCCAGGTCACTATATGTGTACAGAGGTCAGAGTGCTGGGCCACCGGCTATTAGACATTTTATTTATATATATATATATATATATATATATACATGCACACACAGACTTTTCTCAGGCACCAACTCCTACTGAGAATGTGCAAGCATTCACAATTTATACATTAAGTGCATTTTAGTATTTCTGTCATATAGACCAGGGGGAAGGAAAATTTTACTTTGAAATTTGTCAGGAAAAAAATCTACTCAATTTGAAATTGTCTTTTCTTTCCTATGACATGGAGAGTCCACGTCGTCATTCCATTTACTAGTGGGATATTCAACTCCTTGCCAGCAGGAGGAGGCAAAGAGACCCCAGCAAAGCTGTTAAGTGTAACTTCCCTTACCCACAATCCCCAGTCATTCTCTTTGCCTCTGTCAATGGAGGTTGTGCAAAGTTGGTGTCTCAAGTTATTTAATCCTTTTATGGGTACTTTTCCCTGCAAGCAAGATTGGGTTCTTGCTGTGTTCACGTCAATCTTTAAAAAAAGTAAAAGTAGTGGTGACTTTTAGCAGTTAGAAGGCGGCGAGGAAGTCTTTTGCTTTACTTCTAACATTTTGCTACCCCTTGGTAGAAAGCCCAGAGTTGGTTACTCTGTTCTTTTTTTTTTTTTTTTTTTTATAATAATTTTTATTGAGGTTAAATATGCAATATAACAGACAGGTGATAATTCAAGTGTCATACCAAAATACAAAGAAAAGAACACATCAGGCACATTGACTAAATTGTACATCCATTACATCTCAAATTTGCTAAACCTGCTAAAATTAAACCTCACATTTTCAAATTTTTCCTTAGAGGATAGACTTGTTCTCCCCAATCTTTGGAGGTCGCTTATGGGCCTCAACCAACTAGTGCAGCTTCATATCAGTGGGAGAACATAGCTATTAACATAAAAACAATATTGAATAAAAATATATATAATAGGGTAGTTAGACCTGTATAGGAAACTTATAAATATAATTTGAATAACTGTCAATATAACTCAAAAGAACCTTTTATGAGGCTCAATATAAATATCTTACAATTAAATATTTACGTAGGAATTAACAGATCCTGAGCACAATGTAGCTTAGTAAATGGTATTTTAGATAGATCCTGTCACAAAATATAGTAGAATATGTGAAAATTGTTGCGGTAGTTTGTGAGGGATACCTCTCTAAGTCTCTGGATGAATTTTACAGATACCAGAGTACATTTAGGTTGGGGGGGGGGGGGTGATAAAAAGCTAGCAGCTATACTAAGATAAAGCTACCTATAAAATAGTAAATGGATAATTTGATTACTTTAGTTCGCTCATGGGCTATAGAGTAAGTAATAGGCCATTAAATATCAAGCAAATATATCTCAAACGAAAAACTCTGGTATCCCCCTGAATTTTTTGTAATTGTTAAAAGCTGTTAAGACAAATGCTAGTTAAGACAAAGAGCTACCCAGTGATTACGAAATGTAAGTTGTGCTACCCAGTGATAGTTACCCCATGTTATTTAAAGCTGACATTTATGTTGACAATTATAATACCATAGAGCTATGACTAAAACAGCTAAAAGAAAGGGTCTGCAGTCCTGATACAAATAAATCTGTTGAGACCTAAATTAATTAAGAACCAAGATGCAAGTATACGGATATTAAAATAAAGTAAATCGTATATCCCACTATCTTGTATAGTTAGACCCCGTCACTTGGGCATGGGCCCTATACCCAATGACAGGTGTGTCAATTATGTTAGAGATTAGATAGGTCTTAGTGATAAAATATTCTTTGTCTTTAACCTGCAAACTTAACAATTCTAGTCCCTAAGCAATACTACAAAGTTTACCTAAAATTATAGGGATGCTTGTATATCTGCAGACCTAACAAAGTTAAGTAGGATAGTAGATGGGAGTATGTCAGCAATATATTTTTAACTAAGACAGATTCACATGAGTAGGGATACATGTATAACAATTAGATCAGCCATCCAGGCTATTTGAATGAAATCTCACAGGGGGGAGCCTCAACAATAAAATTAGTATATTATTCATAACTAAAGACAATGTCTATCCCAGTAATTAGGGGTACCGCTACAAAAGGAAATCGACACCAAGGGCTGTTATCGTAAGTAAGGCTATCGTATAAATTACACAAGAGCACACCAAGAGTGAAGGACTGTGATACAATATAAGATACCTTTCCTCTCGTTAAGTGCCCAGGTAAAAGCCAACATGGAGTAATTAGGTGCTTGTATAACGCTTAGTGATTGACAAGGACCCTATATAAAATTACTATAACTCTATATGATGAAAATAGTGTAGGTGAATGTCCTATAAGTTAAACACTGACCTGAAACCTCCAAAATAAATTAAGTACTTGGAGATAAATTAGAACTGGGGCAGGACACACTATATGCCTTTTCACTACAGTTAAGCGACAGAGTATAAAATTATAAAACATATATAGAATACACCTGACGCAGCTATCACCCTTCCAGAGTAACAAATATATAATCCTGCAAGTACATTGGTGAGAATAAGACTCTGTAAGTGAGGGTGAACTTCAATAAGTACTTTTGTTGTGAACAATAAACAAACTGGGGAGTAAAACTAAAATACTAGCATATAACGGAGAAGCCGTAAGCAAACATAAATGTCCACCCATCATATACTAAACAGTCCAGGAATAGTCAAAAAGCCTCCACCGCAGCCAATGTTACTCGTAAGTCTGCAGAAAGCATAATGGACTTGGTGAAATGCAGGACAATCCCGTTAGCCAATGCCTCTAGGGATTGTTACCTCTGTTCCTGGTAGCAGTAACCCCTCTAGATATCCAGTGGGGTTTGCATATTATTGCATTCGTGCTTGTAGGTTTCGTCTCGCAGCCCCATGGGAGTGAGTCTTACTGAGAGGATCCGCCAATTTTGCAATATTGTCCCGATCGGGGAGAAATATTACCGTACTAGGTAGTTGATCCTCGATTACCACTGTATGAACTGCAATGCTCCGTTCTTGAATAAGGTCACTGTGTAGTACCTTACCATATTGTGGCCCCTGCGATGTTAATTGTTGACCCTGGAGAAGTGGCACTGTGGCCAGCTGAGGGTTGGCCATCGTTTGTTGCATGCTTAGGGATTCCATCATAGTATTAATGCTTGTTTGAACCATTGCTCTATGCACAGCGAGCTTGGTAGTGGAGCTTTGTGTCTCGGGCTTCTCGGCTTCCTCATCTGAGCTATCCGTGCTATTTACTGCGTCAGCAGTTTGGAACCCTCTTTTGAGCGAATTTTTAAATACAGTTTGGTATTCATCTAGGAGGTTGCTGATCTCCGCAATTATATATACTGCCATATCCATGCTGAGGTTCTATTGCGATACCTATCCCTGAAGTCAATAAGACACCAAATAGCTGATTTCTCCCTTCACTCTGATCTCGATATGGAGAAAAACATGGCCGCTCCCAAGATCATTAGAGTGGCAAAATTTCGGCCACAGAGCGTCCTACCACTGTAAATGTTGAACCCTTAGAACTACTAAGCTTTCAAGTACACGATAATGATGTGGTATTAAGGTCTGAACGGTCGCCAAACATGACTTTTATGTAGTAAATAGCTGGAGCTGCTGTGATGTGCGACTGTTCAGCCTCAGAGCTGGCTCCGTCCCCTCTGTTTCTTTTACTACAGATTCCTGACGAGGAATGGAATACCGTTCACACCTATGTAGATGTTACCTGGCCTGCAGCTGGATCCACAGGTAAGTGCATTTTCCTTCTAGGTTCTGAAGGATAGCACTTTAGAGGTAAAACCTCTAGCAGATCAAATTTGGGACATAAATTATCTAAGTGGTCTTAGATATTTTTTTGGGGGGGGCAGATTTGCAGGCTAAATGTATGCTAAACACTGACAGGAGAGTTTAAGGGGTTAATAAAAGCTGTGTGCTTAAAAATATACAGACAGTGTGGACAGTTTTTACTTCAATCCTCTTATTGTTCAAAGCATATGGCACACTTTGGTTTAACAGTTGAAAGATCGTTAATTTGTCACTTTTATGAGAGATCTAAATTGATGGTTAAATAACCATAAATAATTTTTGGACGATGTGACCCGGACTGAACGGACTTATGAGGCTGTTACGTCTCGGTTAGGTTTTTATGCTTGAGCTGTTGCTTTGATTGCATGCCTTTTTCTAAGACTTGTGGCACAGTTTCACTTTTCTCTCAGTCCGCTCACGTGACTCTCCGATCTTCCAGGTGTGCGAGGAGCGGAGTTTAATCTGTAACGGAGCCTGGACTGTTGCGGCTTTCTTCTCACGATCGGATTGCTTATCCAACCTTATATGTCATCTCTTCTGGGTAGTTCCCTTACTAGTGGGTTATTGTCTCTGGTACGGTAGGAGCCTCAGTTACTCTGAGGATTTTTTTAATTAAAGTAACAGGTGCCTTTTTTTGCATAAATTCTTTTATTTAAGATTTATTTTGATATCTTTATCTACAATGGAATGTGAAAGGGATTCTTCATTGAGCATGGATAACTGTTTGCTTTGCTTAGAAGTCCCAATTGTGCTGCCTATGCAATTTTGTTCAAGTTGCTTAGCTAAGACCTTAAAATAGATGGATATATTATCCCCTTGTGAGTCTGATGTCTCTCAGGATATAGCTATTCTAGATATGCCTTAGCTTTCTCCTCAAATGTCCCAAGCCTTATCAGTTTCCCATACAGTTCCTTGTGTGTCCTCTCAACCTCCTGGGGGGGTGTATATTTGCCAGGGGATTTTGCCGCACAGATAACTTCTGCGTTATCAGCGGCTTTGTCTGCTTTCCCTACTTTGGGTAAGCGTAAGAGGAAATCTAAACATTAGTCTGCTAGTAAGGCTTCTGACCCCTCTAATTCTGTGCTGGTCAGCCTTTCTCAACTTCATTCCTTTCGCAACTTTAAGGGACACAAGTCATCCTCTTCCTCTGCAAAACCAGACCAATCCCGGTCCTCTTAAAAATCCATTCTGCCCTGGAATAAGGGAAAGCAGAACAAGAAACCTTCCGCTGACTCTAAATCAGCATGAAGGTTCCACCCCCAATTCAAGTTTGGATCAGGTGTGGGACAGGCTTTCTCTTTTTCGTCGAGCCTGGATACGCAATGTCCCAGATCATGGGCTGTGGACATAGTATCCCAGGGTTACAGAATGGGATTCAAGTCTTGCCCTCCAAGGGGCAGATTTCTCCTGTCAAGACTATCCTCAAACCAGGTAAAGGAGGAGGCCTTCTTAAATTGCTTAAAGGACCTATCCTCCCTGGGAGTTATTGTACCAGTCCCTCTACGAGAACAGGGTCTAGTATTTTATTCAAATCTATTCGTAGTTCCCAAAAAGGAGGGAACTTTTTGTCCAATCCTAGATCTCAAGTGCCTCAACAAATTTCTCTGGGTCCCGTCCTTCAAGATGGAAACTATTTGTTCCATTCTTCCTTTGGTACAGGAAGGTCAATTTATGACAACTATAGACCTGAAGGACGCATACCTTCATGTTCCCATTCACAGGGAACATCACCAGTTCTTGAGATTTGCCTTTCTGGACAAGCATTTCCATTTGCACTTCCGTTTGGTCTGGCCACAGCTCCCAGAATATTCACAAAGGTTCTGGGGGCGCTATTGGCAGTGGTCAGATCCCAGGGAATTGTTGTGGCGTCTTATCTAGATGACATCTTGGTTCAGGCGTTATCTTTTCAACTAGCCCAATCTCATACAGAGATGCTGTTGTCTTTTCTACGTTCCCACGGGTAGAAGGTGAATTTGGAAAAGAGTTCTCTAATTCCATATACATCTGTGTGTTTCCTAAGGACAATAATAGTTTCCATGTCCATGAAGATTTTCCTGACGGAGGTCCAAAAATCCAAACTTCTTTCTTCCTGCCTTTCCCTCCAGTCTGCCTTTCGCCCATCCGTGGCTCAATGCATGGAGGTGATTGGTCTGATGGTTGCTTCCATGGACATCATTCCTTTTGCTCTGTTCCACCTAAGACAGCTGCAGCTTTGCATGCTCCGTCAATGGAACGGAGACCATTCAGATTTGTAACAGAGGATAAGTCTGATAATGTCTGGTGGATGTCTCGGGAACATCTGTCTCAGGGCACTTGCTTCCTGAGTCCCTTCTAGGAGATTGTGACTATGGACGCCAGCCTTTTAGGCTGGGGAGCGGTCTGGGGTCCTCTGAAGGCTCAGGGCCTGTGGTCTCGGGAAGAGTCCTCTTTCCCCATAAACATCTTGGAGTTGAGAGCAATATTCAATGCCCTGACAGTGTGGCCTCAATTGTTCTTGGTCCAGTTTATCAGATTCCAGTCGGACAACATCGCCTCAGTGGCGTACATCAACCACCAGGGAAGGACTCTGAGTTCCTTAGCCATGAAGGAGGTGACTTGCATTCTACAGTGAGCAGAAGCTCACGATTGTCTCCTGTCTTCCATCCATATCCTAGGTGTGGACAACTGGGAGGCGGATTTTCTGAGCAGACAGACTTTTCATCTCGTGGAGTGGGCTCTTCATCCGGAAGTGTTCTCTCAAATAACCCTCAGGTGGGGGGTTCCAGAGTTGGATCTGATGGTGTCTCGTCAAAACGCCAAGCTTCCAAAGTACGGTTCAAGGTCAAGAGCTTTTCAGGCCGCTCTGATAGATGCTCTAGCTGTTCCTTGGTAGTTCTCTCTGGCATATCTTTCCTCCGTTTGCTCTCCTTCCACGAGTCCTTTCTTGTATCAAACAGGAGAGAGCATTAGTGATCCTGATAGCTCCTGCATGGCCTCGCAGGATCTGGTTCGGAAGTAATCTCTACCTCCTTGGAGGTTACCTCTGAGGAAGGACCTTCTAATTCAGGGTCTTTTCCTCCATCCAAATCTAGATTCTCTGAAGCTGACTGCGTGGAGATTGAACCTTTTAGTTCTGTCTAGGCGTGGTTTTTCTGAAGCGGTCATTGAGACTATGCTTCAGGCTCGCAAACCAGTTACTTGTAAGATTTATATCACAAGATACGACATTTAAATCTGTTGCTTCTCCATGGAGTTCTTAACCTAGTTCTTAAAGTTTTTTGCAGCAGTCTCTGTTGGAGCCGATGAATGTTGTTGATATCAAGTTGTTATCTTGGAAGGTTTTGTTTCTCCTTACTATTTCTTCCGCTCGCAGAGTTTCTGAACATTCAGCTCTGCAGTGTGATTCGCAGATAAGGCGGCCCTTCGTACTAACTTGGGGTTTCTCCCTAAGGTAGTGTCAGATTGGAACATTAATCATGAAATTGTAGTTCCTTCCTTTTGTCCTAATCCTTCTTATAAGGAATGTCTTTTGCATAACTTGGATATTGTGCAGGCTCTAAAATTTTACCTACAAGCTACTAAAGATTTTAGACAAACTTTTTGTTGTTTTCTCTGGAAAGCGTCGGGGTCAGAAGGCCACTTCTACTACTCTATCTCTTTGGTTGAGAATTCTGATTCGGTTAGCTTATGAGACTGCTGGAATGCAGCCTCCTGAGAGAATTACGGCTCATTCCTCAAGGTCTGTCTCTTCTTCTTGGGCTTTCAAAAATGAAGCTTCTGTGGAACAGATTTGCAAGGTGGCTACTTGGTCCTCTCTGCATACTTTTTCCAAATTTGATACTTTTGCCTCGGCTGAGGCTTCTTTTGGGAGAAAAGCGGTGGTGCCTTCTATTTAGGTCATCCTGCCTTTTTCTCCCTCCCTGTTCATTCCGTGTCCTCTAGCTTGGGTATTGGTTACCACTAGTAATTGGAATGATGTTGTGGACTCTCCATGTCATAGGAAAGAAAACAAAATCTATGCTTACCTGATAAATTTCTTTGTTTCCAGACATGGAGAGTCCACAACCCTGCGCTCTTTTTAATTTTAATTTGGCAGTTTTTTTTTAAATAAACCTCAGGCACCTTTACGTCCTTGTGTTTCTTCTTTTTCCATTTCCCTTCGGCTGAATGACTGGGGATTGTGGGTAAGGGAAGTTACTTAGCAGCTTTACTGGGGTTCTCTTTGCCTCCTCCTGCTGGCCGTGAGTTAATTATCCCACTAGTAATTGGAATGACGTTGTGGACTCTCCATGTCCGGAAAGAAAGAAATTATTCAGGTAAGCATAAATTTTGTTTTTATTATGCATTTATTGATAATGTAAATGTACTATATTTAATAGCCCTTGGATTCCAAGCAAAACTATCTAAATTACGTAGCTACTATTAGTATGTTAACCTTTTGATCATTATTCTTCGATCATCATAGGCTGTAGTGAAACTACATTAAGATTGGCAATATTTTAAACATTATAGTTTCTGTAACCTCTACATGTCTGGTAACCAACCATAATTGGTCACACTTTTTCTTTTTCTTTAATACAGATCAAAAACCAGTGGCATCTACTGAAACAAATGAATACGAGTGGTGGAATGATCCTAATAGAGAGGTTGCACCTGAATGTAAAACCTCATAAAGTCTACTGAGAATATTAAAACTGTAGCTTCGTCAGAAAAGCACTATTTTAGATTGTGTTGTCCTTTTATTTCTATGTTTATCTGTGTTTGTATTTGTTAATAAATATTGCACATATTTTTTTTTTCTTGATTGGTGTAAATACTTTTTTCTAATACAAAAAACTTTTCTATACATTTCAGCAGCTTGCAATAATTATCATTCTAAAATGCATAATTGCTTTTTAACCTGTACTCTATGGCTTTATTCACACACTATATGAAAGTCTGTCCATTTGAGCCAGTCATTTCAGGGTCACACACTTTTCTTTCGCTCTTTTTTGTTATTTTCATCAAACAAAGGAAAAGGGGCATATTCACGGATAAGAGTTCCCATCTCCTTAGATATTTGAGGTGCATTTCTGCAAACTCTAGCGGTCAGTAGCTAATCTACTCATCAGTGCTCCCATAATTCCCCTTTACGTGTGAAGAAACTACCTTGTTTTGCTCAAATAATCAATTTTACATTTAATTGGTGCTGTGGCGATCCATAGATTATAATTAAGTGTGTAAACTGGATTTACCATGATAAGAACACATACTAATGGAAAAGATAATAATAAAGAACAAGAGTGGCGCTTTATGTGTGCATCAATGTATCCATATATATGAAAACAAAGAAAAAGAGCCAAATGGGTACTAACAATTGGCCCAAGTACACTTATGTACTAGTAGAAGCTGGCTGATATCTTCAGGTGTACCAGCTAAACCTCTCCAGGTGCAGAGTAGATAGTGCAAGGGGATCTTGTCACAATATGTGCTGATGGATAGTCAGAAGCAGTGTGTAAAACTGCTACAGAAGGTAATGAACCAAAACTTACTTTAAAAGTGTTGATAGCAACAATTTCTTACATTTTGAAAGTAATCACCTAAACAGCTGGAAAACCAACATACCCTATAGTCGATTTAGGCGCATCAGGAGAAATTGTGGCAACATGGAACTGTATGACTCAGTCAACTATATTAATAAATATATTTAAGGAAAAATGCTATCCTAATAATCTAATTATGGATGGCTATAGGAGAGCTAAAAGGATAGATAGGAGCTCCATTTCTCCAACATTGGTGTGTCCGGTCCACGGCGTCATCCTTACTTGTGGGATATTCTCTTCCCCAACAGGAAATGGCAAAGAGTCCCAGCAAAGCTGGTCACATGATCCCTCCTAGGCTCCGCCCACCCCAGTCATTCTCTTTGCCGTTGCACAGGCAACATCTCCACGGAGATGGTTAAGAGTTTTTTGGTGTTTAAATGTAGTTTTATTCTTCTATCAAGTGTTTGTTATTTTAAAATAGTGCTGGTATGTACTATTTACTCTGAAACAGAAAAGGATGAAGATTTCTGTTTGTAAGAGGAAGATGATTTTAGCAGACAGTAACTGAAATCAATTGCTGTTTCCACACAGGACTGTTGAGATGAAGTAACTTCAGTTGGGGGAAACAGTTAGCAGTCTTTTCTGCTTAAGGTATGACTGGCCATATTTCTAACAAGACCATGTAATGCTGGAAGGCTGTCATTTCCCCTCATGGGGACCGGTAAGCCATTTTCTTAGTTAAACATAAAAGAATAAAGGGCTTCAAAAAGGGCTTAAAAACTGGTAGACATTTTTCTGGGCTAAAACAATTGCTTTACTAGGCATATTATGCAGATTCTAACTAATTATTGGTATTATAATCTTGGGGAACGTTTAGACAAACGGCAGGCACTGTGTTGGACACCTTTTTCAGATGGGGGCCTTTCTAGTTATAGACAGAGCCTCATTCTGGGACTGTATAGGGGTTAAATGTAAAAACGGCTCCGGTTCCGTTAATTTAGGGGTTAAAGCTCTGAAATTTGGTGTGCAATACTTTTAATGCTTTAAGACACTGTGGTGAAATTTTGGTGAATTTTGAACAATTCCTTCATACTTTTTCACATATTCAGTAATAAAGTGTTTTCATTTTGAAATTTAAAGTGACAGTAACGGTTTTGTTTTAAAACGTTTTTTGTGCTTTGTTGACAAGTTTAAGCCTGTTTAACATGTCTGTACCATCAGATAAGCTATGTTCTATATGTATGAAAGCCAATGTGTCTCCCCATTTAAATTTATGTGATAATTGTGCCATAGTGTCCAAACAAAGTAAGGACAGTATTGCAACAGATAATGATATTGCCCAAGATGATTCCTTAAAATGAGGGGAGTAAACATGATACTACATCATCCCCTACCGTGTCTACACCAGTTTTGCCCACACAGGAGGCCCCTAGTACATCTAGTGCGCCAATACTTATTACCATGCAACAATTAACGGCTGTAATGGATAACTCCATAGCAAATCTTTTATCCAAAATGCCTACTTATCAGAGAAAGCGCGATTGCTCTGTTTTAAACACTGAAGAGCAAGAGGACGCTGATGATAACTGTTCTGACATACCCTCACACCAATCTCAAGGGGCCATGAGGGAGGTTTTGTCTGATGGAGAAATTTCAGATTCAGGAAAAATTTCTCATCAAGCTGAACCTGATGTTGTGACATTTAAATTAGAACATCTCCGCGCACTGCTTAAGGAGGTGTTATCTACTCTGGATGATTGTGACAATTTGGTCATTCCAGAGAAATTATGTAAGATGGACAAGTTCCTAGAGGTTCCGGTGCCCCCCGACGCTTTTCCTATACCCAAGCGGGTGGCGGACATAGTAAATAAAGAGTGGTAAAGGCCCGGCATACCTTTTGTTCCCCCCCCTATATTTAAGAAATTATTTCCTATAGTCGACCCCAGAAAGGACTTATGGCAGACAGTCCCCAAGGTCGAGGGGGCGGTTTCTACTCTAAACAAACGCACTACTATTCCTATCGAAGATAGTTGTGCTTTCAAAGATCCTATGGATAAGAAATTAGAGGGTTTGCTTAAAAAGATTTTTGTACAGCAAGGTTACCTTCTACAACCAATTTCATGCATTGTTCCTGTCACTACGGCAGCGTGTTTCTGGTTCGAGGAACTAGAAAAATCGCTCAGTAAAGAATCTTCGTATGAGGAGGTTATGGACAGAGTTCAAGCACTTAAATTGGCTAACTCTTTTGTTTTAGATGCCGCTTTGCAATTAGCTAGATTAGCGGCGAAAAATTCAGGGTTTGCTGTCGTGGCGCGCAGAGTGCTTTGACTAAAGTCTTGGTCAGCGGATGTGTCTTCCAAGACAAAATTGCTTAACATTCCTTTCAAAGGTAAAACATTATTTGGACCTGATTTGAAAGAGATTATTTCAGACATCACTGGGGGAAAGGGCCACGCCCTCCCACAGGATAGGTCTTTTAAGGCTAATAATAAGCCTAATTTTCGTCCCTTTCGCAGAAACGGACCAGTCTCTAATTCTGTATCCTCTAAGCAAGAGGGTAATACTTCACAACCCAAACCAGCCTGGAAACCAATGCAAGGCTGGAACAAGGGTAAGCAGGCCAATAAGCCTACCACTCCTACCAAAACAGCATGAAGGGATAGCCCCCGATACGGGACCGGATCTAGTGGGGGGCAGACTTTCTCTCTTTGCTCAGGCTTGGGCAAGAGATGTTCAGGATCCTTAGGCGCTAGAAATAGTTTCTCAAGGTTATCTCCTGGAATTCAAGGAACTACCCCCAAGGGGAAGGTTCCACAGGTCTCAATTATCCTCAAACCAAATAAAGAGACAGGCATTCTTACATTGTGTAGAAGACCTGTTAAAGATGGGAGTGATACATCCAGTTCCAATAAGAGAACAAGGAATGGGATTTTATTCCAATCTGTTCATAGTTCCCAAAAAAGAGGGAACATTCAGACCAATTTTGGATCTAAAGATCCTAAACAAATTTCTCAGGGTACCATCGTTCAAAATGGAAACTATTCGAACGATCCTACCTATTATCCAGGAAAATCAATTTATGACTACCATGGATTTAAAGGATGCGTACCTACATATTCCTATCCACAAGGAACATCATCAGTTCCTAAGGTTCGCTTTTCTGGACAAGCATTACCAGTTTGTGGCACTTCCATTTGGATTAGCCACTGCTCCAAGGATTTTCACAAAGGTACTAGGGTCCCTTCTAGCGGTTCTAAGACCAAGGGGCATTGCAGTAGTACCTTACTTGGACGACATCCTGATTCAAGCGTCGTCCCTGTCAAAAGCAAAGGCTCATACGGACATCGTCCTAGCCTTTCTCAGATCTCACGGATGGAAGGTGAACAAAGAAAAAAGTTCTCTGTCCCCGTCAACAAGAGTTCCCTTCTTGGGAACAATAATAGATTCCTTAGAAATGAGGATTTTTCTGACAGAGGTCAGAAAATCAAAACTTCTAAGCTCTTGTCAAGTACTTCATTCTGTTCCTCGTCCTTCCATAGCGCAGTGCATGGAAGTAATAGGATTGATGGTTGCAACAATGGACATAGTTCCTTTTGCACAAATTCATCTAAGACCATTACAACTGTGCATGCTCAGACAGTGGAATGGGGATTATACAGACTTGTCTCCGACGATTCAAGTAGATCAAAAGACCAGAGATTCACTCCGTTGGTGGCTGACCCTGGACAATCTGTCACAGGGAATGAGCTTCCGCAGACCAGAGTGGGTCATTGTCACGACCGACGCCAGCCTAGTGGGCTGGGGCGCGGTCTGGGAATCCCTGAAAGCTCAGGGTCTATGGCTCGGGGAGAGTCTCTTCTCCCGATAAACATTCTGGAACTGAGAGCGATATTCAATGCTCTCAGAGCTTGGCCTCAACTAGCAAAGGCCAAATTCATAAGGTTTCAGTCAGACAACATGACGACCGTTGCATATATCAATCATCAGGGGGGAACAAGGACTTCCCTGGCGATGAAAGAAGTGACCAAGATAATTCAATGGGCGGAAGATCACTCCTGCCACTTGTCTGCGATCCACATCCCAGGAGTGGAAAATTGGGAAGCGGATTTTCTGAGTCGTCAGACATTCCATCCGGGGGAGTGGGAACTCCATCCGGAAATCTTTGCCCAAATAACTCAATTATGGGGCATTCCAGACATCGATCTGATGGCGTCTCGTCAGAACTTCAAGGTTCCTTGCTACGGGTCCAGATCCAGGGATCCCAAGGCGACCCTAGTAGATGCACTAGTAGCACCTTGGACCTTCAACCTAGCTTATGTATTCCCACCGTTTCCTCTCATCCCCAGGCTGGTAGCCAGGATCAATCAGGAGAGGGCCTCGGTGATCTTGATAGCTCCTGCGTGGCCACGCAGGACTTGGTATGCAGACCTGGTGAATATGTCATCGGCTTCACCATGGAAGCTACCTTTGAGACAGGACCTTCTTGTTCAGGGTCCATTCGAACATCCGAATCTGGTTTCCCTCCAACTGACGGCTTGGAGATTGAACGCTTGATTTTATCAAAGCGTGGGTTTTCAGATTCTGTAATAGATACTCTGATTCAGGCTAGAAAGCCTGTAACTAGAAAAATTTACCATAAAATATGGAAAAAATATATCTGTTGGTGTGAATCTAAAGGATTCCCATGGAACAAGATAAAAATTCCTAAGATTCTATCCTTTCTACAAGAAGGTTTGGAGAAAGGATTATCTGCAAGTTCTCTGAAGGGACAGATCTCTGCTTTATCTGTTTTACTTCACAAAAGACTGGCAGCTGTGCCAGATGTTCAAGCATTTGTTCAGGCTCTGGTTAGGATCAAGCCTGTTTACAGACCTTTGACTCCTCCCTGGAGTCTTAATCTAGTTCTTTCAGTTCTTCAAGGGGTTCCGTTTGAACCCTTACATTCCGTAGATATTAAGTTATTATCTTGGAAAGTTTTGTTTTTGGTTGCAATTTCTTCTGCTAGAAGAGTTTCAGAGTTATCTGCTCTGCAGTGTTCTCCGCCCTATCTGGTGTTCCATGCAGATAAGGTGGTTTTGCGTACTAAGCCTGGTTTTCTTCCGAAAGTTGTTTCCAACAAGAATATTAACCAGGAGATAGTTGTACCTTCTTTGTGTCCGAATCCAGTTTCAAAGAAGGAACGTTTGTTACACAATTTGGACGTAGTCCGTGCTCTAAAATTCTATTTAGAGGCTACTAAAGATTTCAGACAAACATCTTCCTTGTTTGTTGTTTATTCTGGTAAAAGGAGAGGTCAAAAAGCGACTTCTACCTCTCTTTCCTTTTGGCTTAAAAGCATTATCCGATTGGCTTATGAAACTGCCGGACGGCAGCCTCCTGAAAGAATCACAGCTCACTCCACTAGGGCTGTGGCTTCCACATGGGCCTTCAAGAAGGAGGCTTCTGTTGACCAGATATGTAAGGCAGCGACTTGGTCTTCACTGCACACTTTTGCCAAATTTTACAAATTTGATACTTTTGCTTCTTTGGAGGCTATTTTTGGGAGAAAGGTTTTGCAAGCCGTGGTGCCTTCCATTTAGGTGACCTGATTTGCTCCCTCCCTTCATCCGTGTCCTAAAGCTTTGGTATTGGTTCCCACAAGTAAGGATGACGCCGTGGACCGGACACACCAATGTTGGAGAAAACAGAATTTATGCTTACCTGATAAATTACTTTCTCCAACGGTGTGTCCGGTCCACGGCCCGCCCTGGTTTTTTAATCAGGTCTGATGAATTATTTTCTCTAACTACAGTCACCACGGTATCATATGGTTTCTCCTATATATATTTCCTCCTGTCCGTCGGTCGAATGACTGGGGTGGGCGGAGCCTAGGAGGGATCATGTGACCAGCTTTGCTGGGACTCTTTGCCATTTCCTGTTGGGGAAGAGAATATCCCACAAGTAAGGATGACGCCGTGGACCGGACACACCGTTGGAGAAAGTAATTTATCAGGTAAGCATAAATTCTGTTTTTAAGACAGGCCCCTAAGAATAAAGACAGAACATTTGAGCAATCAAAGATTACACCTAATGTATCCATCACTCAGTATTGTTCTAACCACCATATTATAAGAGACACCGTAAAGAAACATTGGCCGATCATATTAAAAGATCCTTATCTTAAAGGAAACCTTGAATGTAGCCCCAGAATGATTTTCAGACGTGCCACCACGTTAAAACAAAAACTAGCACCTAGCAAAATAGTTGTCTCTAAAAGAAATACGCATTATACACTACCTCTAAAGACAACAGGGCATACCAAGAAACCAGGAGCTTTCAAATGTAACAAAAAGAGGTGCCTAATGTGTAAATCTATTAATCATGGTAGTAACAGTATAACTAGTGTCATACGACAGGGGAGACCTTTAATATCAAAACCCACATCAAATGCAGTACTGAATATGTGATATACGTTTTAATTTGTGAATTTGGTTTACAGCATTTAGGACACACCTGTAGACAGATAAGAACTAGGTGGAGTGAACACAATAGAAACTTAAAGGGCCACTGTAAGTAAATATTTTCTATGCCTGTTACTAACTAACTACCCCAAATACGCTTTTTATCAATAGCATTTCATTAACATATCTACCGTATATCAGAAATCTTGTCTGCAAATTTAATTGTTTTACAAACCCACTCCGTGGGTATCCTTTGCTCTGTACCAATCCGTTTACAATACCTAGGTTTCAAAATGGCGCTTTAAACACAAAGTTATTGGTTTAAGTATTTTGAACACACAGTGCTGAAAATAGTGGGCAGGATAACGTGACATCATCGGCGAATAAAAGATATAACTTTTAGAACGTTATGAAACTTTGTTTTGGAGAAAATATAGGTCAGTAGGTTTTAATTAATGTTTATTAACTTTAATATGTTAGTTGTTTGGCTTAAAAATTATAACAGAAAGTAATCCTTTAAGGAAAGGCTCCCTAAAACACAGTGTATCCAGACACAGCGTAAACCAACATGAGAAACGCAATACATTTGTCATTACACCCATTGAGAGCAGATCATGCTCTTTTAGAGGTAATAGATACAATCGTCTTCGCCAGAGGGAGACGTATTGGATATACAAATTCCAGTCCCTCTTTCCTTTTGGACTCAATTAAGTTATAGATCTAGCAGCATTTTGAGATCACACATTTATATTTTATTTCCTTCACATATACCACTCCCATATTAATCAACCCATTCCTATATTAATAAATATATATATATATATATATATATATATATATATATATATATATATATAGCACTTTATTCCCACCATTGAGGACAGTGACATCAATATATTTTTTGCACTAATCCTCATATATACTATTATTATATACACTAATGAGAATATCTTAATTTCACAATAGTTATATGTCTTCCATTATAATTTATTTAGTGTGGGCTCCCAACCCTAAGGTTGTGAGTTCGAACCTGGCTACAGCTGCCAAATTTTTTCAACATTTTTTTTTTATAAATTCACTTGCCAATTTTATGGGACATTATTGGCCTATATCCACTTATATTTACTTAAGTATATGTATATATTTGAGGTGCTTATATTATATGTAGCCTGTTGTGAGACATAACACTTCATCTTTTTTGCAAATTGGCTCACTCTCAGGAGACATATCCACACATTACAGTGCCTCTATCCTTACACTATTAATATAATATAGACACCATACGTTTGTTATATTAGTATTATCATCGCTATTATTATTATTTCTTCTACAAGATACGACAAGTCCACGGATTTCATCCTTACTTGTGGGATATTAACCTCCTGCTAACAGGAAGTGGCAAAGAGCACCACAGCAGAGCTGTATATATAGCTCCTCCCTTCTCCTCCAACTCCAGTCATTCTCTTTGCCTGTTTTATACTAGGAAGAGGTAAAGCGAGGTGTTAGTTTTATTTTCTTCAATCAAGAAGTTTTTTATTTTAAATGGTACCGGTGAGTACTATTTTCCTCAGGTGGTTGTGGAAGAAGATTTCTGCCCTGAGATTGATGATCTTAGCAGCTGTAACTAAGATCCACGCTGGTTCCCACAAGTCTTCTGAAGGTAACAGATGAGACATCTTCAGCGTGGAGACCAGTTTCATGCTACAAGCAGCATTCAGATATGTGCAGTCTTTTATTTCTGAGGAGACGATATAGCAGAACTGGCTGGCATGTATTTCCCTGTATGGGAATTGGTTAAGAAGTAAACCTATTATACAGAAGGGGGTTACTGGAGTCCCTGGATTTTATTTATAGATAGTTGACATTATATGGGCATTATATGACACTATGGGAGAGGCAAAGAAAAACGGTTCATAACGTTTTTATTTTGGCAATAACCTGTATGATTACTGGTGTGTTTGAGGGTGTACATTGGTTTTGATAACTTGGGTGTAAAACCGCTTCCCCATGCGGTTGTGTTTGGGCCTACTCCGGCAACGACCTTAAGGGGTGGGGCTTATTTTCGCATGCTCAGATGCGCACTTCCTTCAGACTAGGCAGCAGCAAGTAGTAACTCCGGTGAAAATTTGTTTCGAAGTACCCTGGGGGCAGGTAGGCTCCACAGCAGAGCAGTGGCGAGGTGCAGATGGTATTTATGATTGTAAACTGACCATTTTTGATCTAAGTACTTTAGAGCATTATTTCTCCCCTTACTACTGGGGTACAGTAATTTTTGGATAAACCAACGAATTTAAGTTAAATTTGGAGATAATTTAACGTTATTTAAGCAGTTTTGGAAAATTGTTCACTTTTTATTTTCTTAAAGGTGCAGTACACGTTTTTCAAAAGTTTATTTTAAGCAATAAAGAAAGTGTTTAAACGACTTCTGTGGTTATTACTAGTCTGTTCAAACATGTCTGACATTGAGGAATCTGAATCTCATTGTTCTATGTGTTTAGAAGCTTTTGTGCAACCCCCTCTAACATTGTGTAACTCTTGTACTGAAAGAGCCTTACATTGTAAAGACCATATATTAGGTCAAGAAAGTGTGCCTAAGGATGATTCTCAGTCTGAAGAGAATCAGGATATGCCATCCAATTCTCCCCAAGTGTCACAACCTTTAACGCCCACACAAGCGACGCCAAGTACTTTTAGTGTGTCTAATTCTTATACTCTGCAGGAGTTGGCTGCAGTTATGTCTACTACCCTTACAGAGGTATTATCTAAATTACCAGTGTTGCAGGGTAAACGCAGTAGGTCAGGTATTAATGTAAATACTGAATCCTCTGATGCTTTATTAGCTATTTCCGATGTACCCTCACAGTGTTCTGAGTTGGGGGTCAGGGAATTACTGTCTGAGGGTGAAATTTCAGACTCATGGAATGTTTTACCTCAGACAGATTCGGACGCTATGTTCTTTAAATTTAAGCTTGAACACCTCCTCCTGTTACTTCGGGAGGTTTTAGCGACTCTGGATGATTGTGACCCTATTGTAATTCCACCAGAGAAATTGTGTAAGATGGATAAATATCTAGAAGTACCTACTTACACTGATGTTTTTCCGGTTCCTAAGAGAATTTTGGAAATTCTAAAAAGGGAATGGGATACACCAGGTATACTGTTTTCTCCCCCTCTAATTTTAAGAAAAGGTTTCCCTTATCAGACACCATTTGGGACTCATGGCAAACTGTCCCTAAGGTAGAGGGAGCTATATCTACCCTAGCTAAGCGTACAACTATACCCATTGAGGACAGTTGTGCTTTCAAAGACCCTATGGATAAAAAATTAGAGGGTCTACTAAAGAAATTATTTATTAATCTGGGTTTTCTTTTACAACCTACGGCTTGCATTGTTCCAGTAACTACTGCAGCAGCTTTTTGGTTTGAGGCTCTAGAAGAGTCTCTTAAGGTTGAGACCCCATTAGATGACATTTTAAGGCTCTCAAGCTAGCTAATTCTTTTATTACTGATGCCGCCTTACGAATTGCTAAATTAGCAGTGTAGAATGCAGGCTTTGCTATCCTAGCACGTAGAACGTTGTGGCTCAAATCTGGGTCTGCTGATGTCTCATCAAAGACTAATCTTTTAGCTATTCCTTTTAAAGGTAAAACACTTTTTGGGCCTGAATTGAAGGAAATCATTTCTGACATTACAGGAGGTAAAGACCATGCACTACCTCAGGATAAGTCTGTTAAGATGAGGGGTAAACAAAATAATTTTTGCTCCTTTCGGAACTTTAAAGGAGGACCCTCAGCTTCCTCTTCTTCCACAAATCAGGAAGGGAATTTTACCCAATCTAAGTCAGTCTGGAGACCCAACCAGAACTGGAATAAAGGTAAACAATCCAAGAAGCCCGCTGCTGCTACTAAAACAGCATGAAGGGGCGGCCCCCGATCCGGGACCGGATCTAGTAGGGGGGCCGTCTTTCTTTCTTCGCCCAAGCTTGGGCAAGAGATGTTCAGGACCCCTGGGCACTAGAAATGGTGACTCACGGTTATCAATTGGAATTCAAGGACTTTCTCCCAAGAGGGAGATTTCATCTTTCAAGATTGTCTGTAGACCAGATAAAAAGAGAAGCGTTTTTACGCTGTGTAAAAGACCTCTCTACCATGGGAGTAATTTGTCCCGTTCCAAAATCGAAACAGGGACAGGGGTTTTACTCAAATCTTTTCGTGGTCCCCAAAAAAGAGGGAACTTTCAGACCCATTTTAGATCTCAAGTTTCTCAGAGTCCCATCGTTCAAGATGGAGACTATACGAACAATCTTACCAATGATCCAGGAGGGTCAATATATGACTACCGTGGACTTGAAGGATGCTTATCTTCATATTCCTATCCACAAGGATCATCATCAGTTTCTAAGGTTTGCCTTTCTAGACAAACATTATCAGATCGTGGCTCTTCCCTTCGGGTTGGCCACAGCACCCAGAATCTTTACAAAGGTTCTAGGGTCTCTTCTGGCGGTTCTCAGACCGAGAGGCATAGCAGGGGCGCCTTATCTGTACGATATTCTAATCCAGGCGTCCACGTATCAACTGACAAAATCTCACACGGACACAGTGTTGTCTTTTCTGAGAACTCATGGTTGGAAGGTGAACATAGAGAAAAGTTCACTAGTTCCACAGACAAGGGTTCCTTTCTTGGGAACTCTGATAGACTCGGTAGACATGAAAATATTTCTGACGGAGGTCAGAAAATCAAAGATTCTAAATACTTGCTGAGCACTTCAGTCCATTCCTCGGCCATCAGTGGCTCAGTGTATGGAGGTAATTGGATTAGTGGTAGCAGCAATGGACATCATTCTGTTTGCTCGCTTTCATCTCAGACCACTGCAACTGTGCATGCTCGGACAGTGGAATGGGGATTATGCGGATTTATCTCCTCAGATAAATCTAGATCAAGAAACCAGAGACTCTCTTCTTTGGTGGTTGTCGCCGGATCATCTGTCCCAGGGGACTTGTTTCCGCCGACCCTCGTGGGTGATAGTGACAACGGACGCCAGACTTCTGGGCTGGGGTGCAGTCTGGAATTCCCTGAAGGCTCAGGGTGTTTGGACTCAGGTGGAGTCTCTACTTCCAATCAATATTCTGGAACTGAGAGCAATATACAATACGCTTCAGGCGTGGCCTCAGTTGGCTTCGGCCAAATTCATCAGATTCCAGTCGGACAACATCACTACTGTGGCATATATCAATCATCAGGGGGGAACAAGGAGTTCCTTAGCGATGATAGAAGTATCCAAGATAATCCGATGGGCGGAGGCCTACTCTTGATATCTGTCAGCAATCTACATCCCAGGAGTAGAGAACTGGGAAGTGGACTTTCTAAGCCGACAGACCTTTCATCCGGGGGAGTGGGAACTCCACCCGGAGGTATTTGCCTCACTGATTCTCCAATGGGGCAAACCGGAATTGGATCTGATGGAATCTCGACAGAATGCCAAGCTTCCAAGATACAGATCCAGGTCGAGGGATCCCCAGGCCGAATTGATAGATGCCTTGGCAGTTCAGCCTAGCTTATGTGTTTCCACCATTTCCTCTCCTTCTATGCGTGATTGCTCGAATCAAACAGGAGAGAGCTTCAGTGATCCTGATAGCGCCTGCGTGGCCACGCAGGACTTGGTATGCGGATCTAGTTGACATGTCCTCTCTACCACCGTGGAAACTTCCTTTGAGACAGGACCTTCTCATTCAAGGTCCTTTCCAACATCCAAATCTAATTTCTCTGCAGCTGACTGCGTGGAGATTGAACGCTTGATTTTATCAAAGTGGGGATTTTCTGATTCGGTTATCAGTACTTTGATACAGGCTAGAAAGCCTGTCACTAGAAAGATTTATCATAAGATATGGCGTAAATATCTTTATTGGTGTGAATCCAAGGGCTACTCATGGAGTAAAATTAGGATTCTTAGAATTCTGTCCTTTCTCCAAGAAGGATTGGAGAAAGGTTTATCAGCTAGTTCCTTAAAGGGACAAATTTCTGCGTTGTCAATTTTGTTTCACAAACGTTTGGCAGATGTACCTGATGTTCAGTCTTTGTGTCAGGCTCTAACCAGAATTAAGTCTGTATTTAGACCAATTACTCCTCCCTGGAGTTTGAATTTAGTTCTTCGAGTTCTTCAAGGTTCAAGGGGTTCCGTTTGAACCCATGCATTCCATAGATATTAAATTGTTATCTTGAAAAGTTCTGTTTTTGGTTGCTTTTTCTTCTGCTCGAAGAGTTTCTGAGCTTTCAGCGTTAGTGTGATTCGCCTTATCTCATATTTCATTCTGATAAGGTGGTTTTACATACCAAACCTGGTTTTCTTCCTAAGGTTGTTTCGAATAATTAATATTAATCAGGAAATTATTGTTCCTTCATTGTGTCCTAATCCTTCTTCTAAGAAGGTGCGCCTGTTACATAACTTGGACGTGGTCCGTGCCTTAAAGTTTTACTTACAGGCAACTAAGGATATCAGTCAATCATCTTCATTGTTCATTGTTTATTCTGGAAAGCGTATTGGTCAGAAAGCTACGGCTACCTCTTTCTTTTTGGCTGAGAAGTATCATCCGCCTGGCATATGAGACTGCTGGACAGCAGCCTCCTGAAAGAATTACGACTCATTCTACTAGGGCTGTGGCTTCCACATGGGCTTTTAAAAACGATGCATCTGTTGAACAGATTTGTAAGGCTGTGACTTGGTTGTCCCTTCATACTTTTTCCAAATTTTCCAAATTTGACACTTTTGCTTCTTCTGAGGCTGTTTTTGGGAGAAAAGTTCTTCAAGCAGTGGTGCCTTCCGTTTAGGTCTCTGTCTTGTCCCTCCCTTAATAATAATAAAACCAATATATCTGGGAGCTACATACTTTGCAAAGACTAAGCCAATTATATATTACGTCTGCAATAAACAATGTTATTAAAAACCCACTGGGCCATTGGTTGAATAGAAGGTGTGTCTAAGTTCACACTTAGTGATTGGACAAATATCGGATAAACATCCAGTACATGCATTGTACTGCACACCACCTAACCTCTCACTTTAAACATATAGAAAGTTTTTCACAAGAAATCGTTTATATAAAAAGCATTTAGAACAGTCCTAAATCCCAAATGTGTGTAAAATATCTAGAGGAATGAGGATTACAAAAAACTAACCACAAACAAAACGCTGCATCTACAATTGATAGAGGTGTGTATCAATGCTAGTAATCACAATATATCATATATCTAAATCAACTGTATACTCTAGGTTAATTGTATTTGTAAGATCATTGGTGCTAAAAACTGTGGAGACCATAAGTAATAATCTCATGTTATATACGATTGGAATTACTGGAAGCTCCAAATTATAGTTCTGTTAAAATAAGTACTCATGCTGGAGAACTATACGTCCTGCACTGTTTTATATTGTTTTGGTGTTGTTTGCTTATATATAATAATGCTAATACTCATGTTGAACAACTATCCATATTGCCAATATTAATAAGTACTGTGATTTATTTATATATATGTATACATTGATGTCATTAGCCTGTTATACACTAATTAACAACAGACTCAGTAACGCCCACTAGGGGTGTGTCCTGATTCACTATTGGATCAAGCTCTGTTTAAATGGATTGTCAGTTAGGATTACTATGCCTGAGGAAACAACCCATGCTAGGTTGAGAAACGCGTTGCATGATTTTAAATTTTGCTTGCTATTGTTTTAAACTTATCAATATTTGTTTTAATAAACTGAACTTGTTTTATGCAAGCTTTGGTTCATTACCTTCTGTAGCAGTTTTACACAGTGCTTCTGACTATCCATCAGCACATATTGTGACAATATCCCCTTGCACTATCTACTCTGCACCTGGAGAGGTTTAGCTGGTACAACTGAAGATACCAGCCAGCTCCTACTAGTACATAAGTGTACTTGGGCCAATTGTTAGTACCCATTTGGCTCTTTTTCTTTGTTTTCATATATATGGATACTAGTCCTAAAGCCCGTTCACACGGCCATTTTTTGCAGGGTACAGCGGTCCCACCCCTTGCGCTCTCTCCCTGCCCCTCTCTTTTGCTCTCTCTCTCCCTCTCTTTTGCGCTTTCTCTCCCCCTCTCTTTTGAGATCTCTCTCTCCCCCCCCTCTTTTGCGCTCTCTCTCCCCCCCTCTTTTGCACTCTCTCCCCTCTCTTTTGAACTCTCTCTCTTCCCCCTCTCTTTTGCGCTCTCTCCCCCTCTCTTTTGCGCTCTCTCCCCCCCTCTTTTGCGCTCTCTCCCCCCCCCCTCTTTTGCGCTCTCTCTATCCCCCCTCTTTTGCGCTCGCTCTATCCCCCCTCTTTTGCGCTCGCTCTCTCTCGCCCCCCTCTTTTGCGCTCTCTCTCTCACCCCTCTCTTTTGCGCTCTCTCTCTCACCCCTCTCTTTTGCGCTCTCTCTCCCCCTCTCTTTTGTGCTCTCTCTCCCCCCCTCTTTTGCGCTCTCTCCCCCCCCCTCTTTTGCGCTCTCTCTATCCCCCCTCTTTTGCGCACTCTCTATCCCCCCTCTTTTGCGCTCGCTCTCTCTCGCCCCCCTCTTTTGCGCTCTCTCTCCCCCCCCTCTTTTGCGCTCTCTCTCACCCCTCTCTTTTGCGCTCTCTCACCCCTCTCTTTTGCGCTCTCTCACCCCTCTTTTGCGCTCTCTCACCCCTCTCTTTTGCGCTCTCACCCCTCTCTTTTGTGCTCTCTCTCCCTCCTCTCTTTTGCGCTCTCTCTCCCCTGTCTCTCTCCCCCCCTCTCTCTCCCCTCTCTCTCTACCCCCTCTCTCTCCCCTCTATCTCTCTCTCTCTCCCCTCTCTCTCTCCCCTCTCTTTTGCGCTCTCACCCCTCTCTTTTGTGCTCTCTCTCCCTCCTCTCTTTTGCGCTCTCTCTCCCCTGTCTCTCTACCCCCTCTCTCTCCACCCCCTCTCCCTCCCCTCTATCTCTCTCCCCTCTCTCTCTCCCCTCTCTCTCTCCCCTCTCTCTCTCCCCTCTCTCTCTCCCCTCTCTCTCTCTCCCCCCCCCCCCTCTCTCTCCCCCCCCCTCTCTCTCCCCTCTCTCTCTCTCCCCCCCTCTCTCTCTCTCCCCCTCTCCCCCTCTCTCCCTCTCCCCCTCTCTCTCTCCCCCCCCTCTCTCTCTCCCCCTCTCTCTCTCTCCCCCCCTCTCTCTCTCTCCCCCCCCCTCTCTCTCTCTCCCCCCTCTCTCTCCCCCCTCTCTCCCCCTCTCTCCCCTCTCTCTCTCTCCCCCCTCTCTCCTCTCTCTCCCTCTCTATCTCCCCCCTCTCTCTCTCCCCCTCCCCTCTCTCCACTCTCTCTCTCTCCCTCCTCTCTCTCACTCCCCCTCCCCTCTTTCTCTCCCTCCCCCTCCCCTCTCTCCACTCTCTCTCTCTCCCTCCTCTCTCTCACTCCCCCTCCCCTCTTTCTCTCCCTCCCCCTCCCTCTCTCCCTCCCCTCTCCTCTCTCTCTCTCCCCCTCCCCTCTCCTTCTCCCCCCTCTCTTTCTCTTCCCCCCCTCTCTTTTGATCTCTCTGTCCCCTTTCTTTTGCTCTCCCTCCCCCTCTCTTTTGCTGTCTCTCCCCCTCTCTTTTGCTCCCTCTCTTGTGCTCTCTCTCTCCCCTCTTGATCTCTCTCTCACCTTTCTTATATTTTCCCTACCCCCTCTCTCCCCTCTTTTGAGCTGTTTTGAGCTCTCAGACTGCACAGCCTTTCACGGCCCGCCTGGCCCCGCCCCTTCACACTTGGCCCCGCCCCCATCACGTCCCTCGCGCTCGACCACGCCCCCTTCACGTTCGGTCACGCCCCCGGCCACGCTCGGTCACGCCCCCGGCCACGCTCGGTCACGCCCCCGGCCACGCTCGGTCACGCCCCCGGCCACGCTCGGTCACGCCCACTTCTGCTCGCGCTGCAGAGCAGAGAATTAGAGACTCTCAAAGGCCAGGTGTGTTTGTCCTCGTGCTGTGCTGTCTACTGCGCATGACAGCTTCGGACAAACACACTTGGCCTTTTATTATATAGGATATTGATGCACACATGAGGCGCCCCTCTTGTTCTTTATTATTATCTATACAGTTCTGGCTTTGTCTATGAGGAGGAGAGCAGCCAAACCAATTGCTTCATTGTGAGATCACCTGGTTTTACTAAAAGGGTTAGCTGGTACACCATAAGACTCTAGCCTGCACCTACCAGTACATAAGTATACTATAGCCGCTTGTGAGTATCCACTTGGCTTACTTGATTTACACCAGTATATAGCATATTGATATGCACATGAGGCGCCCCTCTTGTTCTCTTTATCTTTTATTCAGCTCCGGGAATATTCTGTGAGGAGGAGAGCAGCCTACATACTTCACCTGTTGAAGCATATGTATGGAAAGAGGTGTTCACTAATCTGATAAACATTGCATTATCTACTTAAAGGGACAGTATACACTCATTTTCATATAACTGCATGTAATAGACACTACTATAAAGAACAAGATGCCCAGATACTGATATAAAACTCCAGTATAGAACTGTTTAAAGACTTACTTAGAAGCTTTCAGTTTAGCTCTGTTGAAAAGGTAGTTGGAAAGCCCATTGCAAGTGGGAAATAAGACACTCCCCCCCTCCCCCTTCTTTTGCATATGAAAAGACCCTTTACACAAACAGAAGCAAGCTGGAGAAGGTAGCTGACGGTATTCACATCAAACTTTGGGGCTTGGCTAGGAGTCTGAAAATCAGACAAATGTTATTTAAAAATAAGCAAAACTATACATTTAAAAAAAAAAAAAAAAAAAAAAAAACTTTATGGGCTATATAAATAGATCATCTACAAAACATATATGCAAAGAAAAAATGAGTGTATAATGTCCCTTTAAATACAAAATTTTACTTTGTTTTACCACCAAACAAGTAGATCTACATCTGTGTTATTGTTATAAGATTATATATTGTATATTGTTTACTAGGTTTGTAAATATCTTCTGATACAGAGAATCTTTTGCAATATGCTGTCTGTGTTAGAAAGATCCTCTAGGAGGCTCTCCCATAATCCCACTGAACAAGGGACAAATGGCCCCATTATAGTAAAATCTATAAGTAACCTATTTTCTAGTTTAGAGGAACTCATCAAATCAGAAACTAGACATTGGTGGAACCTTGACACACTTAAGAAATACAGAGATAAAAAACAAATACCGGGGGGGCGGAGCCAACCGCTGAACAGAACGGTCGCAAACATCATGAGCTCCGTTCAAAATAGCATTAAAAAGGCATTTTAAAAGAGATATATATTAGAGTTAATACTCAGAACTGACCCTGGTAACCAGCAAACTTGAGGTATTTAAATATCACGGACATCGATGCTCAGACTGAGATGGAAGCGGTGGAATGCAGCACAGTCACGATCTGAACACTGAGGCCCAACACAGCGCGCCATGACACATCGCATAGCATTGCAGCCGGAGAACAACCAAAGTTGCTCGACAATTGTGCTTGCCGCTGCCCTGATCCAAGACAAGCCGCAACCACTACCTAGCAGCTGGTAATCAACCCACAGCCCACTAACCTCCTCTCGACAGGATCTTACTTGTGATTTAAAGTTTGCAACAGACCGTCCTTCCACTAAGATGGCGAACACCACTCAGCTCCGCCTAAGCAACAATATTATTATCGGTTATTTGTAGAGCGCCAACAGATTCCGCAGCGCTATAAACAAAGGGGGAGTACAACAAAACAATTATAGGGTAGAGGGCCCTGCTGATTTGCACTGTTGTAGTCAGCTCTTAAGAAGGTGATCTACAAACAGCTGGACTTTTAGGCTTACATGCTAAGAGGGTTTAGGGGATTGCAGTGGAGGAGAGGAACTGGTATTAGGAAAGGTTAGCGTAGGTTGTATGCGTCCCTGAACAGTAGAGTCTTTAGGGAGCACTTGAAGCTTTTAAAACTAGAAGAGAGTCTTGTGGAGCGAGGCAGAGAGTTCCACAAGATGGGAGCCAGTCTGGAGAAGTCCTGTAAACGGGACTAGGAGGTCATGAGCAGAGCGAAGGGGACGGGAGGGAGAGTAACTGGAGACAAGGTCTGAGATGTAGGGGGGGAGCAGTGCAGTTGAGGGCTTTGTATGTAAGAGTGAGAGTTTTGTGTTTGATCCTAGAGGCAAGAGAAAGCCAGTGAAGGGATTGGCAGAGAGGCGCAGCAGATGAAGAGCGACATGTAAGGAAGATGAGTCTGGCAGAGGCATTCATTATGGATTGTAAAGGAGCTAGGCGGCAGGTGGGGAGACCAGAGAGGACAGAGTTGCAGTAATCAAGGCGGGAAAGAATGAGAGAGTGGATTAAAATCTTAGTTGTGTCTTGTGTAAGGAAGTGTCTAATTTTAGAGATGTTTTTAAGGTGGAAGCGGCAGGCTGTAGCCAAGGACTGAATGTGAGGAGTGAAGGAAAGATCTGAGTCAAATGTGACCCCGGGACATCGGGCATGCGGGGTAGGGGTAATGATGGAGTTGTCGACAGTTATAGAGATATTGGGGGTGGAGATTTTGGAAGAAGAGGGGAAAATGAGGAGCTCAGTTTTGGAGAGATTTAGCTTGAGGTAGTGAGAGGACATCCAGGAAGAGATGTGAGAAAGACAGTTAGAGACACGGGTTAGCAAGGAAGGAGATAGTTCTGGTGCAGAGAAGTAGATTTGGGTGTCATCGGCATACAAATGATATTGGAAACCGTGGGACTTAAGTAGGGAACCTAGTGATGACGTATAGATTGAGAAGAGAAGGGGACCGAGGACAGAGCCTTGCGGTACTCCAACAGAAAGTGGTGATGGGGCAGAGGAGGCCCCAGAGAAGGCTACACTGAAGGTACGGTTTGACAGGTAGGAAGAGAGCCACGAAAGGGCTGTGTCACAGATGCTGAAGGATTGGAGGGTTTGGAGCAAAAGAGGGTGGTCGACAGTGTCAAAGGCTGCGGACAGATCAAGGAGGATAAGCAGAGAGAAGTGGCCTTTTGATTTAGCTGTAAGTAGGTCGTTGGTGACCTTAACAATAGCTGTCTCTGTGGAGTGATAGAGACGAAATCCAGATTGCAGTGGGTCAAGAAGGGAGTTTAACGTAAGGAAATGGGATAGGCGTGCATATACTAGTTTTTCGAGAAGCTATGAAGCAAGAGGGAGGAGGGAAATTGGGCGGTAGGATCAAGGGAAGGTTTTTTGAGGATAGGTGTGACCAGTGCATGTTTCATCGATGAGGGAAATGTACCATTGCTGAGGGAGAGGTTGAAAATGTGTGTTAGTATAGGGGTAAGGGTAGCAGAGAGAGAGGGGAGCAGCTCTGAGGGGATAGGGTCAAGGGGACAGGTAGTGAGGTGAGAGCGCAGTATAAGTGCTGAAACTTCGTCCTCAGTAACAGGGGAGAATGAACTAAGTTTCAGGTTGTGAGGGTTGTGGTTGAGTGAGAGTATTTGAGGGGGGGAGAGAATGGAATTGTGTTGAGAGCTGATTTCATGTCTGATGGAGTCAATTTTGTTAATGAAGTGACTGGCAAAGTCTTGAGCCGACAGAGAAGTTGTATTAGGAAGTGGGGGAGGGCGGAGGAGAGTATTGAAAGTGGAGAACAGACGTTTTGGGTTTGAAGAAAGATTAGAGATAAGAGTAGAGAAGTAGTGTTGCTTGTGGAGATTAAGGGCAGAGTAGTAGGAGTTCAAGATGAATTTGTAATGAAGAAAATCAGCTGAACTCCGTTATTTTCTCCAATGCCGTTCAGCAGTACAGGGACATGGAAGACATTCTGAACCGCCACTTTCACCAGCTACGCAAGCTGATTGAAACAGAGTGGGGGAGCCTGAGGAATGCTATTGATCCAAGGCGGGTGGCTGGAGGTCTACAATTGAACCAGCAGGAATCGGCTTCTGATGCGTCATGGGATGCGGCTGACTTAGTAGCTTCCTCTGGATGCTCCTTCGAAGGAGAACAAGCGACTGAGCAGAGACTTACTGAGGGGCCACACCTAAGAGCTGAGACACTCTTGGCACCAGTCAAAACGGCATCGGAGTGGCAGGCTCCAACTTATCTGAAGAGCCGGTTACCAGAAACCCACAGGGTCTTCATTGCGGAGCCTACTCAATTTAGGGACACATTCTGTACGTCGGAACAGACCACAGACATCCATGCCCTTAAGATAACGGGGCTGGATATCAGGCTCCTACTCCTTGGTGCACAGGGGTCTAGCCAGCAGTGGATACATGATACCGCGCTGAGTAACATACCACTTACCGTTCACCACACAAAACCAGGCCTACAGTCTGGCCCTTTGAGATTATACCCTTTTACTGATACAGGATTCTGCTCTCGCCCTTCCTATAGCTTTCTCTCAAACGAAGTATGCTCCCCACTCAGGCCTAAGTACAGACCACAGGTCGCAATAAGAACCAGGACTGGAGTGGGTTAAGCTTTATTAGTACAGAGGTAGGGGGTTGCCCTGAGGCCTAGATGTTGTCACCTCAACACTGTTTTTGAAACGGACAAATCAACCTCCTTCTCAATGATGCATCCTACAAGGTATTCTTTTGGAACTTTCCACACATTCCCCAGAGCAAACTGAACTTCGCACTGCTAGGGCTTTCCTATGCTGAATGGAACGCTTCCATCACCCATCTATCCTTCTAGAGACCTTAGATATAAAGACATTGTGTGAAAGGCGGTGGACATCCCTTGGTCATCCAAGTTATATGATTGCTTGCTGTTTGTTTGTCAGATTAGCCCTTATTTAGTTAACCCAATAATTTACCTTCTGAACCATAATGTGTTTAGAGAGGTCTAAGCTCATCACCCTCTAGCTACACTCTCACCCTATATTCTTTGGGACATATTCCTGTCTGTGCATATACTAGCGGCATAATAGCCATATCGAAAATTAACATAGGGCCTATTGAAGACATTTAGAGGGGTCTAAGACAGAGTGTAATGTAGAGTACCCATATACCGCTAATACACTTGCTGCTATTATTTTTTGTTAACCTGTGTATAGTATACTCCATACCTACAATGAGTGTTCTTATGTATTACTCTACAATGTATATAAGCCAATGTGTACATTTTTATATGTTACGGTATGCCAATATCAAGCACCCAAAATCAGGCATACCACATTTCTAATTTTATAGTCTAGGTCATGCCACTACCTTAATGTTTGTAATTCCAATGAGTCTGCTATAAGAGATGTTTAAAGATAATTTTATTAACAATGTTGGGGGTCCTTAATACTATTTTAGCTTGCTATTTGCTCTTATCATGTGGTCGGCGGACGGCTTTTATATTAGCAGCTGCGGACATTTAGTCTTTATACCTCGCCTGCGGGTTGGTGGGGAGCCCCAGGAGGGATGCTTATATAAGTGTAAGTGCAACAAATGCCGCAGCAGCTACACAACAACCGTGTTGTACGTGTATTACTGACACAATACCTCAATGATACTGATAAACCCTGTATATGTGTTTGTCCAGTCTGGGGGTTTGAGGGGACCCTCGATAGGGACAAGTATATATCGCCACTGTATTGTTATGTATCATTATCCTTTCACTCATAATATGTGTTCCTCCTTCTGGACCAGTGGCCAGGGTCTGGAGGGAGACCACATAAAGGAAGTTTAGTCCACGAACACGCCAACCTAGGATCAACTAATATAAACCCTTATATACAGCAAGGAGAAGGTCTACGTAGGAGAGTTGGTCTCACTAACATGAGAAGTCTATATTGTAGTTGAGGGTTGTAATGCCCAAGGGATAATGCAAGCTCAGACCATTTAATCTATTGTTGTTAAACGGCACGACCCCATAGCATGGTAGATGGGTCCTAGACTCCGTAAGATGTCCAGCATTATGTCACCTATAATTCGCTAGGTCATGTTATACCTGAAGGTAAGCTAAGGAAAGAATATTATATTTAGAACAAGTAACACTTATTTTTAACTCTTATACTATGCTATACCTACTCACCTTTAGGTTCAGTTATATTGGTTATTCTGTACTAGTTCACCTCCCCCCCAGTTATAGAGCCCACACCAGGGTTCAAACTAGGCGGACTATTTTCGCCACAAACCCTCTTACGAGAGGGTATTTTTTATTCTGTTTATGGGTATATCTATTTGTGTTGAATCTATGTTCATTATTCTTTGACATGTGTACTTTAATCTCACGTTTGTATCTTTCAGATCAGAGGTCCTGCGTGTCCCCAATTATTACTTATAACCTTTAAACCGAATACAAAATGATCACCAAAAAAAAAAAAAAATACCAAGAGGCTTAATAATTTTTAAAAATTGCTCTTTTAAAAATTATGAAAAACTGTTAGAAAAATGGTTATCTATCTTAGAAGAATGCTCATTTAAACTCATAGATCTCCTTATCACACATAAGCAACAATTGGTAGACACCATAGCTGTAGAAATTGAACAAGTACAAAATTAATTAAATAACTTTAAGGAGCATGAAGATTATCACAGATTGAATAGTGCCACCATTAAAGCTATAGATAGCTACCAAAAGGAAATTATTGATAGGAAAAATTCTAAAATAGCTAGAGATGAGGATGATTACACTAATGGGAAAGTTTACACCTATAATAAAAAAAACCTCTAATGAAACTAAAGACAACAATGAGACGGGATGGGTCATTGTACCTTCTAAAAATAGAAAACTATCAAAATGACAACAGACCCACAAATACTACAGCACAAATTGGACACAAAATAGAACAGGTAACCACCCTAATTGGAAACAAAACAGGAACACTTATCAACAACAACAACATAACACAATAAATCATAATAATTGGAGATTGAGGGATAATACACCCCAACAGTACCCCCATTAGAGTAATCATAGAGAATCACATGGGGTTAGAACACATGAGAATCACTATTATGAAAATAGGAATCAAGGTAGAGCCCAACAGAATTCACATAAACAATTTGATAATTACACCAATAAAGGTAACCATAACCAAATTGAAATACATAGTTCTGAAATTCCTACATACAACAGATTTGATTCTTTAGCGGAACACGAACAGAATCATTCTGTACAAATTCCACACCATGAACATACTAGTTATAGAGAAGAGAGGCCATTGACATCAGAGAATATCAATGTTAGTAATCATTTTTTAGGGGACACACCCCTTGCCCCCCTATGGAACAGAAACAGACCCCCCCCAATCCAACAGCAAAAAAAGGATTACACTCAAATGGGGGAGAATAGCTAGAGGGAAAACCCTCAAAAAAACAAAACTACTAAAAATGAAAGAAGTGATTTTCAATTTATCCAAACATATTCTAACTAATGAGGAAATCAGAGTCTTGGGAAGCGGACTTTTTTATTGTCCACCCAATAAACCAAATCTCTTCAATCTATTCTAAATGCTTTTACTAGGAAATTGAATCTCCAAAGATATTTTGCACACAAACAATTAAAGAAAAACAAATTAGAGGGTTCTCCTCTCCTGGTAGATACCATGGATCAAAAAAAAAACTGATTACTTAGTATACACCCAAGTAGATGATATATCTAATGAGCTATTTGCAAAAATAATACATACTCCCTTTGCTCCATCATCATCCTTTAATCCTCCTAAAGATGCATGCTCTTATGTTGAGTTATACCAACAGTTGGTGATGGAAGATCTCAAAAAGGTAGTTAAAAACAAAATAAATAATCAGAAAAAAATTATGGCCTAATGAGCAAAAAGCTCTTCAAACCCTGATGAATGATAGAGAAATGGTGATCCGTCAAGCTGATAAGAGAGGGGGGATAGTCCTATAAAATTATAATGATTATATATTAGAAGCCAAAAGAATTGTACTAGACCATGAGTACTATAGAAAACTAACTACAGACCCCACTATCACTTTCAGTAAATTGCTCAAAAATATTATTCTAAAAGGTTTTCAGAATGAAATTCTGAATAAAAAAGAGAAGGCATATCTGACCCCTGACCACCCGAGTGTTCCATTTTATTACCACTTGCCCAAGATCCATAAAGATCGACACAGGCCACCTGGACGTCCCATTATAGCCGGTATTAATAGCTTAACAGATCGGCTCTCTGAATATGTTGATTTTTATCTACAAAAGTATGTGGTCCAATTACCATCTTACATATGTGATACAACCGATCTTTTAAACAAACTCCCTGATTACACCAAAAAGGATGATTACCTATGGCTATCCTGTGATGTAGGGGCACTATATTCCAATATTGGCCATAAATTAGGCCTAGAGGCAATCAATACATATTTGGAAAGTGATATATATTTACCCTGTTCCCAGCAAAATTTTATATTGGAATTCATATCATTTATACTATCACATAATTATTTCCAATTTTTGGATGATTTCTATCTACAGATAAAAGGAACGGCCATGGGCACCAGGTTCAACCCCAGTTTTGCCAATTTGTTTATGGGCAAATTCGAAGATAAATACATCTATAATTCGAACTGGAGGGAGAACCTTGTGTCCTATGGCCGTTATATAGATGATTTGATATTTATTTGGAGAGGGTCTTATCCTTCCATCCATGAGTTTATAAACAATCTTAACTCTAATGATATGGGCCTCATTTTTACATCTAATATCCAAAAAGAAAAAAAAATAATTTCTTGATGTTTATTTAGAATGGAATCCAGATGGGGATTTGTTTTCATCAACTTACTTTAAAAGTGTTGATAGCAACAATTTCTTACATTTTGAAAGTAATCACCTAAACAGCTGGAAAACCAACATACCCTATAGTCAATTTAGGCGCATCAGGAGAAATTCGCTGCAACATGGAACTGTATGACTCACAGTCAACTATATTAATAAATAGATTTAAGGAAAAAGGCTATCCTAATAATCTAATTATGGATGGCTATAGGAGAGCTAGAAGGATAGATAGGAGCTCCATTTTAAGACAGGCCCCTAAGAATAAAGACAGAACATTTGAGCAATCAAAGATTACACCTAATGTATCCTTCATCACTCAATATTGTTCTAGCCACCATATTATAAGAGACACCCTAAAGAAACATTGGTTGATCATATTAAAAGATCCTTATCTTAAAGGAAACCTTGAATGTAGCCCCAGAATGATTTTCAGACGTGCCTCCACGTAAAAACAAAAACTAGCACCTAGCAAAATAGTTGTCTCTAAAAGAAATACGCATTATAAACTACCTCTAAAGACAACAGGGCATACCAAGAAACCAGGAGCTTTCAAATGTAACAAAAAGAGGTGCCTAATGTGGAAATCTATTAATCATGGTAGTAACAGTATAACTAGTCATACGACAGGCGAGACCTTTGATATCAAAACCCACATCAATTGTAGTACTGAATATGTGATATTAGTTTTAACTTGTGAATGTGGTTTACAGTATTTAGGACGCACCTGTAGACAGATAAGAACTAGGTGGAGTGAACACAATAGAAACTTAAGGAAAAGCTCCCTAAAACACAGTGTATCCAGACACAGCGTAAACCAACATGGGAAACGCAATACATTTGTCATTACATCCATTGAGAGCATATCATGCTCTTTTAGAGGGAATAGATACAATCGTCTTCGCCAGAGGGAGACGTACTGGATATACAAATTCCAGTCCCTCTTTCCTTTGGGACTCAATGAAGTTATAGATCTAGCAGCATTTTGAGATCACACATTTATATTTTATTTCCTTCACATATACCACTCCCATATTAATCAACCCATTCTTATATTAATATATATAGCACTTTATTTCCACCATTGGGGACAGTGACATCAATATATTTTTTTGCACTAATCCTCATATATACTATTATTATATACACTAATTAGAAAATCTTAATTTCACAATAGTTATATGTCTTCCATTATAATTTATTTAGTGTGGGGGTTCTGTGGCCCAGTAGCTATGTTAACAGCCTCCCAACCCTAAGGTTGTGAGTTTGGACCTGGCTATAGCTGCCAATTTTTTTTAAAAAAAAAATGTTCTCCATAAATTCACTTGTTAATTTGATGGGACATTATTGGCCTATATCAACTTATATTTACTTAATAAGTATATGTATATATTTGAAGTGCTTATATTATATGTAGTCTGTTGTGAGACATACCACTTCATCTTTTTTGCAAATTGGCTCACTCTCAGGAGACATATCCACACATTACAGTGCCTCTATCCTTACACTATTAATAGAATATAGACACCATACGTTGGTTATATTAGTATTATCATCGCTATTATTATTTTTTGATTAGGTAATAATAGGGCACATATCATTATTATTTAAGTTCACTGAGCACACATTCCATTATTATACACTTATTTGAATATTATGTTGAAGCTAGATATATCTAGCTATCACTAACACTTCCCACGCAATTGTTATAGAATCCACTAAGTAGAGGGAGTGTGTCTGTAGCAAAAAAAACGGCATCTGCATCACATTAATATAATGCTAGATGCCGAAGATGCTGATTGGTCTACAATAGAGTCTAAAATGCACCGATTGGCTACACAGGGAGTGTGTTAACTACAATGAGCCGGGATTGGTCGAATATCGATCATACCGATTTAAACTTTTTCTAAAGCATAGCTTAGGATCTCTCTACGTAGTTACATTTGTGTTTTACTCTAGAGGGATAATAATAAAACCAATATATCTGGGAGCTACATACTTTGCAAAGACTAAGCCAATTATATATTACGTCTGCAATAAACAATAACGTTATTAAATCCCCACTGGGCCATTGGTTGAATAGAAGGTGTGTCTAAGTTCACACTTAGTGATTGGACAAATATCAGATAAACATCCAGTACATGCATTATACTGCACACCACCTAACCTCTCACTTTAAAAATATAGAAATTTTTTCACAAGAAATCGTTTGTATAAAAAGTACTTAGAACAGTCCTAAATCCCAAATGTGTGTAAAATATCTAGAGGAATGAGGATTACAAAAAACTAACCACAAACGAAACACTGCATCTACAATTGATAGAGGTGTGTATCAATGCTAGTAATCACAATATATCATATATCTAAATCAACTGTATACTCTAAATTAATTGTATTTGTAAGATCATTGGTGCTAAAAACTGTAATAATCTCATGTTATATATACGATTGGAATTACTGTAAGCTCCAAATTATATTTCTGTTAAAATAAGTACTCATGCTGGATAACTATACATCCTGCACTGTTTTATATTGTTTTGGTGTTGTTTGCTTATATATAATATTGCTAACACTCATGTTGAACAACTATCCATATTGCCAATATTAATAAGTACTGTGATTTATTTATATATATGTATACATTGATGTCATTAGCCTGTTATACACTAATTAACAACAGACTCAGTAATGCCCACTAGGGGTGTGTCCTGATTCACTATTGGATCAAGCTCTGTTTAAATGGATTGTCAATTAGAAGGATTACTATGCCTGAGGAAACAACCCATGCTAGGTTGAGAAACGCTTTGCATGATTTTAAATTTTGCTTGCTATTGTTTTAAACTTATCAATATTTGTTTTAATAAACTGAACTTGTTTTATGCAAGCTTTGGTTCATTACCTTCTGTAGCAGTTTTACACACTGCTTCTGACTATCCATCAGCACATATTGTGACAAGATTCCCTTGCACTATCTACTCTGCACCTGGAGAGGTTTAGCTGGTACACCTGAAGATACCAGCCAGCTCCTACTAGTACATAAGTGTACATGGCCAATTGTGAGTACCCATTTGGCTCTTTTTCTTTGTTTTCATATACTGTATATGGATATATTGATGCACACATGAGGCGCCCCTCTTGTTCTTTATTATTATCTTTGCCATTAGTATGTGTTCTTATCATGGTAAATCCAGTTTACACACTTAATTATAATCTATTGATCGCCACAGCACCAATTAAATATAAAATTGATTATTTGAGCAAAACAAGGTAGTTTCTTCACACGTAAAGGGGAATAAGGGAGCACTGATGAGTAGATTATACATTATACAGTTCTGGCTTTGTCTATAAGGAGGAGAGCAGCCAAACCAATTGCTTCATTGTGAGATCACCTGGTTCTACTAAAAGGGTTAGCTGGTACACCATAAGACTCCAGTCTGCACCTACCAGTACATAAGTGTACTATAGCCGCATGTGAGTACCCACTTGGCTTACATTATTTACACCACTATATAGCATATTGATATGCAAATGAGGCGCCCCTCTTGTTCTCTTTATCTTTTACTAATGGCAAACATGCACTTAAATGTCTGTTTTAAAGTGGTGTGATTTATGGCAAGGTATTCTGATTTGAAAACTATGGAATAGTTTGCAACTGTTGATCTTGGATGAATCCTGAGCACCACATGATTCAATGTTTGACTTTGTACTTACTGGAGTATACACACAAAATAGCTCACCTGCGCTTGATTTACACTATGTGAGCCGCCCAAAACTTTCCCTAAATCCTAAAGAAAAACAATGACTTCCTCTGTCACAGGCTTAGGGTGCGCTCTTCAGGGAGCTATAGTGAGAACTGAATGGAAGGCATCAAAAATAGGGAATAGAAGAACAAATGAACTATTTATTGCAATATAATTCTAAAAATTAGTGTGCACACTAAAAACCTATGTATAAAAATCAAAACACACATAAAAAAATTGAGTCCAAAAAAAATATGTCCAGAAGCAATAATGCAAAATTGTAAAAAAATCTTAAAGACATCAGTCAGTCTTTTAAATTAGCAAACTTTCCATAACGAAACAAGTTTACATTGTAACCAGTCAGTTTGCAATGTAGGAATAATATCCCGTACAAGTAGTAAACCAAAAAGTAAGAGGGGATTGCCTCTGCATCCTCAAGTAGCAATAATTGTTGTAAGAAAGTTCTCCCCAGCTTTGTTATAATTTTATTTCTTGTTTGTTTGTTCACTATGGTGAGTGAAACATACAGGATTTCTTATAGCAATTATTATGGAAAATGACAAAAAATATGTATAGTGTTACAGGTTGGTTAACGGAATAAGTCTTTTGCTAGGTTAACCTATCTGTATTAATATTTGCCAGCTAGATAGTTTGATCCTACAAACACTGTAGTCTGCAGTAAACTAATTAGGCAAGATTAAAGTTCAGGTTCAAGCAACAATACTGTCCAGATATTCAGTGAGATATTGTTCAAAGTAGTTACTGTAGCGAATGAAATATAAGGTATCAAGTAATAGTATTGGTAAATATACGACCTGTTAATCAGTCCTGAAAACAGAGGTGTGCAAAGTTAAATGTAAGGCCGCGGAAGGTTGCGGCTTGCAGCGTGGAGCTGTGTGAGAATGCCTCCAGGCGGTAGCTGATGACGTCAGCGGTAAGCAGCCGATACTGGTCTGAGACGAGCTGAAAGTAGAAGCTGCGGTCAGTAGCGAGAGCGAGAGTGCCGCTCTGAGATGCTGGGGAAAATAGGTGGAGCCGGATTGGCTCAGTTTCACACACACTTGGGTGAGAATTGCAGATAATCCAGCATAGAAGAGAGGCAAAGGTGTGTCTTAAATAGGCAGGTGAATTCATTAAAGGGGCAGTGAGTAGAGAAAAAAGGAAGGATCTGACATATCCCCCCCCCAAGAACACCCACAGCGAGGGTTCTAAGGACAAGGTCTTTCTGGATTTCTACGGTGGAAAAGTGAAACACACCTGGGGGCCGAAACAGAAGTAGCAGGTTCCCATGAATCTTCAGAATGATCATACCCTTTCCATTGTACTAGATATTCCAAAATCCCCCTTCGCCGCCTGGAGTCAAGAATAGCCTCTATCTCATATTCTAAATCCTGGGAAAGAACATGGGTAACAGAATCTACGGTAAATCTGTCGGAAAGACAGGGTTTAACCAAGGAGACATGGAAAGTCGGGTGTATCTTATATGAGTGTGGCAGTTGTAAAGTGACAGTAGCTGGATTCCTAACGGCAATTATAGGAAAAGGACCTATAAATAGCTTACTCATTTTCTTGGAGGGTGTATGTAAGCGCAAATTCTTAGTTGACAACCAGACTAGTTGTCCAACCTGGTAGACAGGTTGAGGCTTATGCCGCAAGTCATAATAACGTTTATGGGAGGCTTGTGCATGTTTTATGTTGTCTCGAGCAACAGACAAGGTCTGGGAGATGTCATTCACAGTGTCGTTGACTTTAGGACAGGGAGATGGTGCATAAGGAAGGAAGCTGATTCTGGGATGGAGTCCATGGTTGAGAAAGAAAGGGCTAAAGCCAGTTGAAGAATTCTTAGCGTTGTTGTAGGCGAATTCTGCCAGAGCGAGATGGTCAGCCCATTGATCCTGTTGGTTGGAGCAAAAACAGCGGAGGTACTGCTCCAACCACTGATTTGTGCGCTCTGCCTGTCCATTCGTTTGTGGATGATATGAAGTTGTGAGCTTTTGAGTTACTTGTAGAGTATTACATAAATGTCTCCAAAACCGAGAGGTGAATTGTGATCCTCTGTCCGAAAGGAGTACCATAGGCAACCCATGTAATCTAACAACATTCCTAATAAACAAGTCGCATGTTTGTTGTGCAGTGGGTACTCCTATAGCTGGTATGAAATGTGCCATTTTTGTTAGCAAATCAACTACTACAAAAATGGAGGTGTAGGATGAAGATTTTGGTAGATCGACAATAAAATCCATTGCGAGATGAGTCCAAGGGGTTTCTGGAACTGGATATGGTTGTAGAAGTCCCATCGGAGATTGATGTGATGGTTTACACGTGGCACAAATACCATATTTGGAAATATAGTCTTCTACAGAGGAAAGCATAGTTGGCCACCAGTAATTACGCTTAAGTAGCTCTAGAGTTTTTTGTATGCCTAAATGTCCCGTGAGTGGGGAATCATGATGGGCTCGTAAAAGAGAAATTCTATACTGAGGTGGTATGTATAGATGTTTACCATGGAAATATAAACCATCTGGATTTCTTTGCAGAAGATGAGTTGGTTTTGTGGAATCCTGATTTTGATCTTTCTGAAACTGAGGATCGTTATGGACGAGTAGACCTAAAAAGTTTGATGAGGGTATAACTGTAGATGGGGTTTCCACATTAAGCGGTCTAGTGTCTCTGCGGGAGAGAGCGTCAGCTTTGCCTTTTCGACTACCAGGTCTGTAGGTGATGAGATAATTGAAACGTGAGAAATAGAGATTCCAGCGAAGTTGTCTGGAGGAGAGAGTCCTACTTTGTTGTAAATATTGTAAATTTTTGTGATCTGTAATAACGATAATAGGGTGTAAAGCTCCCTCTAAGAGATGTCGCCATTGCTCAAATGCAGTTTTGATGGCCAGCAACTCCTTTTCCCCTATGGGGTAATTTCGTTCAGCTGGTAGCATGAGCCTGGAAAGATAGGCGACAGGATGCATCACATCAGTAAGGGATTGTTTCTGTGACAACACTGCCCCCAGAGCATAATCCGACGCATCAACCTCTACAATAAACTGTAAATCTGGGTCTGGGAATTTAAGAATAGGTGCCGTGGTGAAGTCAGTTTTCAACTGTTGGAAGACTCTCTGACAGTCAGATGTCCAGTTAAAAGAATTTGTGTGTTTTGTTAAATCAGTAAGTGGTTTAGAAGTCTGAGCGAAATTACGAATAAACTTACGATAGAAATTCGCAAAACCAAGGAATCTTTGTACTTGTTTGCGATTTTTTGGGGTAGGCCACTGAGTGATAGCATGGATCTTAGAGTCATCCATCTTAATACCAGTGTTCGAGATAATGTAACCCAAGAAAGTGACTTGACTGCAATGAAATTCACACTTTTCTAGTTTAGCGTATAACTTATGTTGACGAAGTCTTGCTAATACTGTTCTCACGTGGGTCACATGTTGTTGTATAGTATCAGAATAGATCAAGATGTCGTCAAGATAAACTACTATAAAGGTGTCCAAGATGTCTTTAAAAATGTCATTTATGAAACATTGGAATGTAGCTGGAGCGTTACATAACCCGAAAGGCATAACGGTATATTCATACAAGCCATAACGAGTTCTGAAAGCTGTTAACCATTCATCTCCAGCTCTCATTCTTATAAGATTGTAAGCACCCCTGAGGTCCAATTTTGTGAAGACTTTGGCAGTGCGCAATCTTTCTATCAATTCAGGGATGAGGGGTAATGGGTAGCGATTTTTCTTAGTACGTTTGTTTAACTCCCTGTAGTCAATAATTGGTCTGAGCGACTGATCTTTGTTTTTAACAAAAAATATACCTGCACCAGCAGGTGAGGTGGAAGGTCTAATAAAACCTTTTGCTAGATTTTCCTGTAGATATAATTTTAGGTGATCTAGTTCGGGTTTAGATAGGGGGTATATGTGACCCACTGGTATTGTGGAGCCAGGTAAGAGGTCTATAGGACAGTCGTAGGTCCTGTGTGGCGGAAGTGTCTGTGCATCAGTCTTGTTAAATACGTTTTGGAAATCAGTATATTCGGATGGCAACTGAGAAGTAGATGAGAGAAGAATGTTATTGAGAGGGAAACAAGTCTGAGAGCAGTAGGGAGACGTTAGGTCTATAGTCAATTTGTGCCAGTCAAAGATAGGTTTATGGATTTGTAACCAAGTAAGACCTAATATAACAGGATATAGAGGACTAGGTATAATGTCAAAGCTGATAGATTCTCTATGTCCTGTGGAGGTGCACATAAGTAAGGGAGTGGTTTCAAGAGTTACTGGACCATAGGATAATGAAGACCCATCAACCAAATTTATAGAAACAGGAGACATTTTTGCTTGTGAGGGTATTTTATTTCTATTTACAAAATCACAATCAATGTAATTTCCTGAAGCTCCTGTATCAATAATCGCATCAATCTTTAGGCAATGTAGATCCCACTGTAAAGTAAAGGACATAGAAATATGTGGTTGTTTTGGTCTGTTTAGTGAAAGGCTAAGAAATGTTAAAGAAGTCTTACCGTTTTTTGTCTTTTTTAAGAGAGGACATGCTGTCAGGTCATGCTCAGGGGCAGCGCAGTACATACACAGACGATGAGTGCGTCTTCTGCCTTTCTCCTCAGGTGATAGAGGACCTCTGATGAATCCAATATCCATTGGAGTCTCATTATCCCTAGAGGGTACTGGTGGAGTATTCTGTCGTTTGTATGAAGTTGGAGTGTTTGCCCTCTCTTGTTTGCGTTCCCTTATACGCCTATCAATTGTAGTGCAATGTGTGAAGAGATCCTCCAAATGCTCTGGTACACCAGTACGGGAGAGCTCATCTTTGATGTCTTCTGAAAGCCCAATCCTGAACTGGTGTCTAAGCGAGGGTTCATTCCATTTTGATTCGATTGCATAGATTTTAAATTGTGATATATAATTTTCTACAGGTTGTCTGCCCTGTCTCAAGGCCCTGAGAGAGGATTCGGCAGATTCCTGTTTAAAAGGATCTTCATATAGTGAGGATAGAGCCTTTAGAAAATCCTGTATAGAGTTTAGAATGGGATTCTGATTTTCAAACAAACTATCCGCCCAAACACGGGGTTCACCCCTTAAATAAGAGATAGTGGTCAACACCTTAATTCTATCAGTGCTATAAGTTCTGGGTTTTAGTTCGAACATCAAAAGACAAGCATTTCTAAATTCCTTAAACATTGCTCTATTACCACTAAACTTGTCAGGAAAAGACACCTGTGGTTCAGGATGTGCTTCTGAATGTGCAGTTTTAGCAGTATACATATCTCTAAGGCAATCTTTGAGCACCTGATTTTCAGTTTGCACTTCTCTGAGAGTTAAATTTACAGAATCCATACGTTGAGTTAAAGTGGCAATTTGGTTTGTAATTTCTGTCATATCCATGGTGCTATACCTGTATTTTGGAGGCTAGATTATACTGTTATAATTTTATTTCTTGTTTGTTTGTTCACTATGGTGAGTGAAACATACAGGATTTCTTATAGCAATTATTATGGAAAATGACAAAAAATATGTATAGTGTTACAGGTTGGTTAACGGAATAAGTCTTTTGCTAGGTTAACCTATCTGTATTAATATTTGCCAGCTAGATAGTTTGATCCTACAAACACTGTAGTCTGCAGTAAACTAATTAGGCAAGATTAAAGTTCAGGTTCAAGCAACAATACTGTCCAGATATTCAGTGAGATATTGTTCAAAGTAGTTACTGTAGCGAATGAAATATAAGGTATCAAGTAATAGTATTGGTAAATATACGACCTGTTAATCAGTCCTGAAAACAGAGGTGTGCAAAGTTAAATGTAAGGCCGCGGAAGGTTGCGGCTTGCAGCGTGGAGCTGTGTGAGAATGCCTCCAGGCGGTAGCTGATGACGTCAGCGGTAAGCAGCCGATACTGGTCTGAGACGAGCTGAAAGTAGAAGCTGCGGTCAGTAGCGAGAGCGAGAGTGCCGCTCTGAGATGCTGGGGAAAATAGGTGGAGCCGGATTGGCTCAGTTTCACACACACTTGGGTGAGAATTGCAGATAATCCAGCATAGAAGAGAGGCAAAGGTGTGTCTTAAATAGGCAGGTGAATTCATTAAAGGGGCAGTGAGTAGAGAAAAAAGGAAGGATCTGACAAGCTTACACCGGTCCTCTAAACTGATGATCTCTTCCAAATCCATGGCGATTTGTGTCCATTTGCTGGGATTCCAAAGTTTTTGTCCAAGATGTGTTTATTTCCTGTTGCGTGTGTCTTGAAAACAGAAAATAGAGAAACCTGGGACAAACTTTGGAATACCGGCAAATAGACACCCTCAATCTATCTTTGTACGACATTGAACATTCCTTACCTCAATGGTAGAGTCAAAGGAAACACATTTCTGGTATTGCATCCTCAGCCACCAGGAAGGAGTATAAAAACAACTTCCAGCTACTATATATCAAACGGGGCTTTTATTTCTTTTGCATAGGATCCACACAAGCAACATTTCAGGCCTTCAACATGCATTTATTCATGCTTATGAAGCATGAATACGGGCATATTATAGGCCCAAAACATTGCTTGTTTGGACTCTATGCAAAAACAATAAAAGCCACATTTAATATATAGCAACTGGAAGTCTTTTTTTTTTTTTAGTTTATATATACATTTTGGATTTCTGAGCGTGGTCAGCACTTTCCAAACGCTGCTACTCATTTGTGGTGTCTTCAGGTTTACCTTTTGTGCCACCAGGAATAAGCTCAGTAGCTTTAGAAGATTTATCTACTGTCTGCGGCCAGAAAATAATGGAGACTCACATCTTTTGCAAACCTAGCAAAAGCCCTGTTATCTTGAGCGATCATACTGATCAATGAAAACCTGGGCCACCTCAGCACTGATGCACTACTGAGCAGTTGGGGAAATTGCACTCCTAATCTGATTTCTTACACCATAAGATAATGATGCTTTTACACCTCAGCTTTAAATCTCTCAATCCATTGCACTTTAAATTCCAATTGTTCTCCTGCACCACTACAATAGGTAATTAAAACAATGCTATTAAAAAACCTGTCCACATCCATTTACTTATACCTCCACCTGTCCCAACAGTGCAGCTTCTCTGTTGCTCACCTTTCACAACCTTCCCCATTTACCCTTTTACAATTTTGTCTATCTCTGCTAAGTAACATGATGCCCTTTTTCTTTCATAGAGGTGGGGAGAGTCCACGATCCATTACTTCTGAGAGGTACTCAGATTCCCAAACCCCAAGAGCTCTATAAAACCCTTCCAACCTCACAAGTATCTTAGTCGTGTCTCTGCCTCCGCTGAAGGAGGTTGAGGAATGAAGATGGGCATTTAATTCTTTAGTAAGACAGGTTCTCAGACCGACATGAGGCCCATTTCCCCTCAGAGTACAGTGATTGTTGGAGGGATATATATTGGAGTATAGGTAGTGCCATATTTTTCACCTATTGGGATTTAGTCACTAGCTTTTCCATGGGTGTTGCAGGCACTTGTCCTTTGCCTCCTCCTGTTGGTTTGTCGATTATACTCCTATTCCAAATCCTCTGCTTTTATGTTTCAGCACTGGTTTTGGCTTCCTACTGGTTTCCTCCAGTAGTGGGGTGCCTTTTGATAAGTACTTTGTTTGTTTTTGTTTTTTTTTGCCCTTTATAAGCCCCTTAGGTTATATATATGGGACAGTTATATTTCTATCTTAATATGAGGAGAGTTCACGGCTTCATTCCTTACTTGTGGGAATACAGAACCTGGCCACCAGGAGGAGGCAAAGACACCCCAGCCAAAGGCTTAAATACCTCCCCCACTCCCCTCATCCCCCAGTCATTCTTTGCCTTTCATCACAGAAGGATGGCAGAGAAGTGTCAGAAGATTCAGAGTAGTCTCTTTTGGAGGGTAGTACTCATCGCTATGGGACTGGAGTTTTAAGTAGTCTTGTCAGCCTCTCAGTGAGGACATTGACGAAGGTTAGGGTCTGGAGATGCAGGGAGAGTCTTTCTGCGAAACCATCCAGACTCGTATTAACAACTCCTAAGAAATCAGTGTTGACAAGTTTCACTGCCTGCTTCTATCGCTCAAGTCCATGTCAGGTGCGATGCTACAAGACTGTCAAACTTGAGAGGCTGTGTGTCTGTTCCACAGCAATGATTCCGGTAAGATCGTTTCATTTTATTTCATATAATAACATAAGAAGACAGGGTCACAGTGTGACTCCTTTATCTGTATGGAATTGAGGGTTAATATCTCTGGAAGGGGATTATTGAACAGGGGGGGATTTATACATGATTTGCTTTATTATGTTTTATGCTGTGACATGTGTGAGATGAGGCTCTGGCAGATGTGGGAACATTCAGGTTTTTACTTTCATTTTGGATAACTGCGCAGTCTGTCAGTCTGGCGCGCTTTTCTTCCTGCAGCAGGGGTGGTCCTGCATGGCACTCCATGTGACCAGGTGTGGCCTCATTAACTTCCTCTTTCCTGATCATGCGGTTTATAGGAGACAAAGCGGTTTCTCTGTGGGGCCTGGGTCATAGGAGGTGGTGAGTGCCCTGGCCATTGGGGGTATAAAGGTGCCATTTATTTTTTCTGTAGGCCATCGTAATGGCGCAAGCTATGGAGGACTCTGATGCGTTAGAGGGTACTCCCTCTTTAGCCAAATCTAATAAAATGTTTCTTTCATGTAATTTGCAAGAGTCCATGAGCTAGTGACGTATGGGATATACAATCCTACCAGGAGGGGCAAAGTTTCCCAAACCTCAAAATGCCTATAAATACACCCCTCTCCACACCCACAATTCAGTTTTACAAACTTTGCCTCCTATGGAGGTGGTGAAGTAAGTTTGTGCTAAGATTTCTACGTTGATATGCGCTTCTCAGCATTTTGAAACCTGATTCCTCTCAGAGTACAGTGAATGTCAGAGGGATGTGAAGGGAGTATCACCTATTAAATGCAATGGTTTTCCTCATGGGGATCTATTTCATAGGTTCTCTGTTATCGGTCATAGAGATTCATCTCCTACCTCCCTTTTCAGATCGACGATATACTCTCATATTCCATTACCTCTACTGATAGCCGTTTCAGTACTGGTTTGGCTATCTGCTATATGTGGATGGGTGTCTTCTGGTAAGTATGTTTTCATTACTTAAGACACTGTCAGCTATGGTTTGGCACTTTATGTATTTATATAAAGTTCTAAATATATGTATTGTACTTATATTTGCCATGATTAAGGTTTCAGTATATTTCCTATTGCAGACTGTCAGTTTCATATTTGGGAAATGCATTTTTTAGGAAAACTTATTTCTTACCTGGGGTATAGTCTTTTTTCAATTGACTGTCATTTTAAATTTGCGGGCAGAATTAGGCTCGCGAGGGCGCAAAATGCCAAACTATCGCAAGATTTTTTTTGGCTCAAACTTACGTTTGATGACGCAAATTCATCATTTCCGGCGTCTTTGTTGACGCCGAATCCTTTCACAAGGTTGCGTCTTTAATGACACGAGTGTGTCATTTCCGGATGTTGTTAGCGCCAAGAAATTTTCTCTGTTTGTTTGTGCATCATACTTGGCGCCAAATATTTTCATTATTTTAAACCCCATTCCTATATGCCTGTTGCCTTTTTTCTCTATCAGAGGGCTATGCTGTTTGCATTTTTTCCCCATTCATGAAACTGCCATATAAGGAAATTGATAATTTTGCTTTTTATGTTGTTTTTTCTCTTACATTTGCAAGATGTCTCAATCTGATCCTGTTTCAGAAATCACTGTTGGAATCCTGCTGACTGTTAACAGTTCTACCAAAGCTAAGTACATTTTTTGTAATTTTGTGGAGATTATATCTCCAGCTGTGGTTTGTAATAAGTTATCATGATAAACTTTTACATGCAGAGAATATGTCCATCAGTAATAGTATATTGCCTGCTACTGTTCTTTTAAATATCTAATGTACAAGATATACCTGTGAAATTATAACAATTTATTGCTGTTTCTATTCAGAAGGCTTGTCTGCCATTCCGCCTTCTAATAAATGTAAAGGTCTTTTAAAACTTCTCATAAAGTTGAGGAAATTTCAAATGACAGACAACATACTGAATTATCCTCCTCTGATGAGGATCAATCTGATTCAGAAGATCCTTCCTCAGATATTGACACTGACAAATCTACTTATTTATTTAAATGGAGTACATTCGTTTTTTGTTGAAGAAGTGTTGATTATATTGGATATTGAGGAGATTAGTCCTCTTGATATTAAACTAGTAAACGTTTATAAACCTCCTGTGGTTATTCCAGAGGTTTTTCCAGTTCCTGATGCTATTTCTGATATGATTTCTAAGGAATGGAATAGGCCTGGTACTGCTTTTATTCCTTCTTTAAGGTTTTAAAAATTGTATCTTTTGCCAGCAGTTAGATTGGAGTTTTGGGAAAAAATCCCCAAAGTTGGGGCTATCTCTACTCTTGCTAAACATACTACTATTCCTATGGAAGATAGTATTTCTTTTAAGGTCCTTTAGAAAGTTTAGATAGGAAACTTGTATCTTATCTAAGGAAAGTTTATTTATTTTCAGGTCTTTTTCTTAGGCCTGCAATTTCTGGTTGGAAACTTTAGCGCAACAAGTATCGGATCATGATTTGTCTAGCATTGTTAACTTGATTCAACATGCTAATAATTTCATTTGCGATGCCATTTTTTATATATTATCAGAATTGATGTTAAAACTAGGTCTTTAGCTATTTTAGCTAGAAGAGCTTTGTGGCTTAAATCTTGGAATGCTGATATGACTTCTAAGTCGAGATTGCTATTTCTTTCCTTCCAAGTTAATAAATTATTTGGTTCAACAGTTGGATTCAATCATTTCACTGTCACTGGGGGGAAGGGTTCAACAGTTGGATTCAATCATTTCACTGTCACTGGGGGGAAGGGAGTTTTTTTGCCTCAAGATTAAGATCTAAGGGTAAATTTAAAGCTTCTAACAATTTTTGTTCTTTAATAAGGAACAGAAATCTAATTCTTCCCCAATGAATCTGTTTCCAATTGGAAACCTTATTCAAATTGGAATAAATCCAAGCCATTTAAGAGATTAAAGCCAGCCCCCAAGTCCGCATGAAGGTGCGGCTCTTATTCCAGCTCAGCTGGTAGGGGGCAGATTTAGATTTTTCTAAGATGTTTGGATCAATTCGGTCCAAAGTCATTGGATTCAGAGAATTGTCTCTCAGGGGTACAGAATAGGATTCAGAGTAAGACCGCTTGTGAGAAGTTTTTTTTCTCTCACGCATTCCAGCAAACCCAGTTAAGGCTCAGGTTTTCCTGAAGTGTGTTTCAGCCCTGGAGTTATCTGGGGTAATCATGCCAGTTTTGGATCTAAAAATTTTAAATCGATATGTAAGAGTACCAATTTTCAAAATGGTGATTATAAGGTCTATTCTGCCTTTTGTTCAGCAAGGGCATTATATGCCCACAATAGACTTACAGGATGTATATCTTCATATTTTGATTAATCCAGATTGTTTTCAGTTTCTGAGATTCTCTTTTTTAGACAAGCATTACCAATTGTTGCTCTTCCTTTTTGGCCTAGCGACAGCTCAAGGAATCATTTCAAGGTTCTCGGTGTCCTACTCTCTGTTATCAGAGAGTGGGGTGTTGCGGTGTTTCCTTATTTGGACGATATCTTGGTACTGCAAGTTCTGCAGAATTTCGCACAAATTAACTACTGTTGTTTCTTCATAGACATGGTTGGAGGATCAATTTACCAAAAAGTTCCTTGATTCCTCAGACAAGGGTCACCTTTTTAGGTTTCCAGATAGATTCAGTATCCATGACTATGTCTTTAACAGACAAGAGACAATTTTAATTGGTTTCAGCTTGTCGAAACCTTCAGTCTCTATTATTCCTTTCAGTAGCCATGTGCATGGAAGTTTTAGGTTTCATGACTGCAGCATCGGACGAACTTCCCTTTGCTCGTTATCATGTGAGACCTCTCCAGCTTTGTATGCTGAATCAATGGTGCTGGGATTATACAAAGATATCACAATTAATATCCTTAAATCCCAATGTTCGATTAACTCGGACTTGGTGGTTAGATCACCATCGTATAGTTCTAGGGGCCTCTTTGGTTCGTCCAACCTGGACTGTGATCACAACAGATGCAAGTTTTTTCATGCTGGGGAGCTGTTTGGGGATCTCAACAGCACAAGGGGTTTGGAAATCTCAAGAGGCGAGATTACCAATCAATATTTTGGAACTCCGTGCAATTTTCAGGGTTCTTCAGGCTTGGCCTCTGTTAAGAGAGAACTGTTCATTTGTTCTCAAACAGACAATATCACAGCTGTGGCATATGTCAATAATCAGGGTGGGACTAGCTATGAAGGAAGTATCTTGAATACTTTCTTGGGCGGAATCCAGCTCTTGTCTAATTTCTGTGGTACATGTTCCAGGTGCAGACAATTGGGAAGTGGATTGTCTCAGCCGTTAGACTTTACATCCGGGGGAGTGTCTCTCCATCCAGATGTGTTTTCTCAGATTGTTCAGATGTTGGGTCTATCAGAAATAGATCTGATGGTTTCTCATCTAAACAAGAAACTTCCCAGGTACCTGTCCAGGTCCAGGGTTCTTCAGGCAGAAGCAGTGGATGCATTGACACTTCCTTGGTGTTGCCAGCCTGCTTATATTTTTCCGCCTCTAGTTCTTCTTCCAAGTGTGATATCCAAAATTATCATGGAACAGTCATTTGTATTGCTGGTAGCTCCAGCATGGCCTCACAGGATTTGGTATGCGGATCTTGTTCGGATGTTCAGTTGCCAACCTTGGCCTCTTCCATAAGGATTTCAAATCATTCAATTTGAAGGTATGAAAATTGAACGTCTAGTGCTTAGTCAAAGAGGATTAATACTATTTTACAGGCTCATAAATCTGTTTCTAGGAAGATTTATTATCGAATTTGGAAGACTTATATTCATGGTGTTCTTCTCATAAATTCGTTTGACATTCTTTTAGAATTCCTAGAATTCTGCAGTTTCTTCAGGATGGTTTGGATAAGGTTTTGTCTGCAAGTTCCTTGCAGGGACAAATCTCTGCTCTTTCTGTCTTATTTCACAGAAAGATTGCTTAAGCTTCCTGATATTCACTGTTTTGTTCAGGCTTTGGTTTGTTTCAAGCCTGTCATTAATTAATTCTCTCCTCCTTGGAGTCTTAATTTGGTTTTGAAGGGTTTACAGGCGCCTTCATTTGAGCCTATGCATTCTTTGAACATTAAACTACTTTCTTGGAAAGTGTTGTTCCTTTTGGCCATCTCTTCTGCTAGAAGAGTTTCTGATTTATCTTCTTTCTTGTGATTCTCCTTTTCAGATTTTTCATCAGGATTAGATGGTTTTGCGGACTTCATTTAAATTCTTACCTAAGGTTGTGAATTCTAACAACATTAATAGTGAAATTGTTGTCCTTTCCTTGTGTCCTAATCCTAAGAATTCTTTGGAGAAATCCTTACATTCTTTGGATGTGGAAAAAGTTTGAAATATTATGTTGAAGCTACTAAAGATTTCAGGAAGACATAGTTTATTTCGTTATCTTTTCTGGTTCTAGGAAAGGTCAGATGGCTTCTGCTTTTTCCTTGGCTTCGTGGTTAAAGCTTTTTGATTCATTCAGCTTATTTGGGGTCGGGTTAAGCTGTTTTTCTTCTTCAACGGGAAGAGTCCACAGCTGCATTCATTACTTTTGGGAATTCAGAACCTGGCCACCAGAAGGAGGCAAAGACACCCCAGCCAAAGGCTTAAATACCTCCCCCACTTTCCTCATCCCCCAGTCATTCTTTGCCTTTCATCACAGGAGGTTGACAGAGAAGTGGTGTCAGAAGATTGAAGAGAGTCTCTTATGGAGATTAGTACCCTTCGAAATGGGATTGGAGTTTTAAGTAATCCTGTCAGCATCTCAGTGAGAGCATGGATGAAAATTAGTCCGGAGATGCAGGGAGTGTTAGGGAATGTTCAGATTGCCGTTCTAGAGTACTCTCTTCCCCCGAATCAGGGAATGTAAAGTGTGTTGAGCCATCCGCCCCTGAGGATTCCATGTCCCATGAGGCGCATGCCCCACAATCTTCTTTTGCTACGCAAGCAGGTGTCCCTATGGCCCTTACTCCTTCTCCGGAAGGCGGCCTGTTTCCTCCAGAGGTTACAGCGTGGTTCCGCATGGCCATATCTATGACACTGGCGCATTTATATCTCCCAAGAGAAGTATTTTTAAGATACTGTCCGTGTTCTGTAAACGAGGGTCCATCGAACGTGAGATTGCTTGAGTCAGTTCGATCTTCTGGGGAAGCGATGGCCTCTGAGGCTTCAGGGGCCCCTCCCTCGATCCAGCAGGGGAACTTTTTACCTTCCGTTATAGACTGGCACATCTTCGTGTACTACTAAAGCATGTTTTAGTGGTGCTGGAGGATTCCGGTCCTACTGGGCCGAGGGATCCTCGGTCTTCTGGGTCGGAGGGCAAACTGGGTTAGATGTATGGGGATGAAGCCAATCTCCTTGACATCTCCATTTTTTTCCTTTCTTTTAAGTATCTGTTCCAGTTCTGAGCTTGAGAGATTGGGGCCTCTAATCGGCTGGTCCTGTTAGCGTGCCCATTCTCCTTGGGCGTTCACCCTTGGATGCTGCCTTTATTTTCTTTGATCCTATTCGGATGTGTTTAATTTATTTTACGAAGATCATGTTTGTTATGATTCTCCATTTTGGGAACCTGCTGAGGCTCATCGGGAGAGGCCCGTTGGCCTTAGAACCGAAGTTCTCCACTCCCATGGATTTGGAGGTTTGGATGACCTCTGGGAGTTGGGGGTACCAGATGGATGATGAAATTCACTGTTGGTATCTTCTGGATGTCTCTTTTTGTGGCCTAGTCGCAGGTACCTCTTATAGGTCGCTGGGGCTACTTGTTTCCCTTCTTGGGTGGTTGGGTCATCTGTGTCTGGAAGTTCGGGTAGATCTTATTCTTCCTTTTTTTGAGTACAAGCTCTTCTATGGGGAGCGCAGGGAATTGTGAGGCTCCTACCATTTTTCCTGTGCGGTACAGGATTTTCCGGGAGGCTGATCGTGTAGGGGTCTTGGTGATTTTATCGCCTTCTCATCCCAAGGGCATGTTGGAGCCTGTTCCGTGTAGACCCGTGGACTTTAAGAGGGGGTGTTCCCTTTCGACTCTCTAAGAGATCTAGCTCTTTGGGTTTGCAAGCAGAGGGTCCTGATTTCAGCTCCTTTGGGTGCTGGTTGCCCTCTTCTCAGGCCTGTTAAGTTGTCCTTCTAGGCTCTTGGTGTGAATCTATTTAGAGCGTCCAATGTCCAGGGACGTTGGATGCACTGCCCAGGGTGCACTCCTCCGTATGAGGTACCTTGATGGTTCCTCAAGGGGTTAGAACATTGTCCAGTATCCGGATCTGGGGGTCGGACATTTGGCCATGTCTCTTGTCGGAGTCTGGATCTGGATCGGTCCTGGGCAGTTGGGTTTCAAACCTTTGGGTTTTGAAAAATCCGCTGTCCCTTCAGGGGAGATTTGGTAACTGCCTGAGGGTTAGCTTTGCTGTCTCTCAGGCAGGATCTTACAGTGGTGTCAGAGGCAGCCATTAGACCTTGATGTGGGCTCGTGGTTGTTTGGTTCAACAGAGCTGTCGGTATGACTTAATGGTTTCGTATCAGTTGGTTTTTACCGTCCTCTCATCTCTTCTCCATGTCTATGGCTGGGGAAGCGGTTCCTTTGTGTTGCCCTCCTTCGGGGGAGGCTTCTGAATACAGTATCCATTGTCGCCCCAAAGGTCCCTCTCTTCTCGTTTTCCAAGGGGTTCTGCCCTTCCTTGCGTACTAGAGGTCATGGGGCTGGATTCTGGTACTAGAACACTTGAGTTTAGTGTCCTATCTCCCTTGTTTAGGAGTGGTTCCTCTTAGGAAGGGGGCTGTGTAGGGGTTCTGGAATCCGAACAAGTATTTCTGACATGACTTCATGGTAGCTAGCAAGATTTAAATAATGGTCAGATTTGTTCTCCCATGGGTTCGTTCCTTTTTAGGCCCCTCCTTTTTCTTCTGAGATGTGGTTCAGAGAATTTTTTGTTTTCTTTGTATTCGGATGTTGCCGATCCTTTTGGACTGGGTCCGTTACCTCGGAGTGGGGGTCGGAGATCTGACTGTCCTGGTGAGTCTTGGCTGTGTACTGCCAGTTGATGCAGGTCTAGGTGACCTAAGGGATATCTACCCTGCCTAAGTAGCTGGAGGCTTGGAGTTTGACTTCTTCTGTGGCAGCTTTCTAACCTGGTTTCCTGTCTTCAGTGGGGGGGTTCACAGTTTCATCCCTCTACTGGTTTCATATGCTGCTGGTGTTGGATGTTCTTTCAAGGTCCGGATTTTTTCCTGGACAAGAGTTTTCGTCGATATTTTCAGCATTCTCTGTAGGATGGTCTCCCATGACGGCTTAGGGTCAGCTTTGATGCCTTGAGACTGGAGCTCAGAGGCGGCTGTGTGGTTTCACAAGATAGCCTTTTGTCACTGATAGGTTTTCTATCCTGTCTGCGGGCCCTGAATTCTTCAGTTTTATATAGGTTTCTTACCTGTGTTTGACTAGTTTAGTGGTTGTGTCTGCTAGACTATGGTACAGTGGAGGAGCTTGTGGCTTCCTTGAAGCAGCATAAGTCATATGGTGTTATATCAGGGATCTGAGGGTAGACCTGGGTCCTTCTCGTGATCGCCTTTTCATAGGTGTGGAGTTGATCTCTGGTCCTTGTCCTTCTAGGGAGTTAATTTCCCTGGGCGGTTATCATTAGCAACCTTGGTTTCGCTTTAGTCATTTTGAGGTTGTTTTCCTTAGTTGATGGTCCTTTAGATATCTTATGGGTCCTCCATTTTCCCCCTCGGGGGTAGGTGAAGGTTCTATTCCTTTGGTCGGGGGTTAGTTCTGTATGATTAGAAAGCCCGAGGGACTTGGCTCCTCGGGGGCTTTTTGTGCTCAATGGATTCTAGGAGTTCTGAGTGGTCTCTAGCACGACCTTGTGGGTTGTTTAACTGATGGGCAGTTACTTGGTCCTTTCAGGTTTTTAACCCCTTGTTTCTAAGTGTTACAGTTTTTTATCGGGTGTTGGGTAATTTCAGGCTGTGGTGCCCTTCGAAAGGGGCTGCCTTCTGTACCCACCCTTGGTTTGCATTCAGTGTCCTCTATAGCTTGGGTATTGTTTTCCCAAAAGTAATGAATGCAGCTGTGGACTCTTCCCGTTTAAGAAGAAAAACATAAATTATGCTTACCTGATAATTTTCTTTTCTTCTAACGGGAAGAGTCCGCTGACAGGATGAGTCCACAGCTCCCCGTCCATGTTTTATCTATGGGACGGCCGTATTTTAGTTTTATTCTGGCACCTTTTTCACCCTGATATTTCTCCTACTGTTCCTTTTCTCTTGGTAGAATGACTGGAGGATGAGAGAAGTGGGGGAGGTATTTAAACCTTTGGCTGGGGTGTCTTTGCCTCCTCCTGGTGACCAGGTTCTGAATTCCCAAAAGTAATTAATGCAGCTGTGGACTCTTCCCGTCAGAAGAAAAGAAAATTATCAGGTAAGCATAATTTAAGTTTTTTTTATTGTGAGTAGGCTACGGTATATCCGCCTGTTCAATTATGTTCCATATGCCTTCATAAAGTAGTTATATCCAAAAAGAACAAGATGTTTAGTACTACTAAGCCGTCCACCTCTGAGGGGACTCTGTCCCATGAGGTGCGTTCCCTGCAATCATCTCCTATTACACATGCAGCTCCCCATTGCACTACTAATCCTCCTGCGGGAGAGGCCCTCTTACCGGCAGACTTTTCTGAACAGTTGCAAATGGCAGTGTCTGCGGCCTTTAGTGCTTTACCTCGCCCTGCTAAGCACAAGCAAACGGTTAAATACTGTTATCCTTCCCAGGGGTCATCTACCAACTTGTTGGATTCATCTGATACTAGATTATTCGCTGATGAAGACACCTCTGGTACTTCAGAGGAGGCTTTTTCTGGGTTGGAATTGGCGGCCTCTAAGCCCCCGGCTGCGGAGGAACCAGACTTTAGATTTAGGATAGAGCACTTACGCTTTCTGTTAAAGAAAGTGTTGGATACGTTAGAGGTTCCATAACCTAATTTACCTGAGGAACCTTCTATTCCTAAGCTTGATAAGGTTTATGAGGACAGGGTGGTGCCCAGTTCCCGTAAATATGGCAAATATTATTAAGAATGAATGGGAAAGACTTGGATACTCTTTTTCCCCTTCAAGAAATTGTTCAGAGTTCCTGACTCCCAATTAGAGTTGTGGAGGTCTATCCCTTAGGTGGATGGAGCTATCTCTACGCTTGCTAAGTGGAACACTATCCCGCTTTAGGATAGTTCGTTGTTTAATGAGCCCATGGATAAGAAGCTAGAAACTCTGTTAAAAATGTTTCAGCACACAGGATTTTTATTTCAGCCGGCAACGGTGGTTGCTGCGGTGGCTGGAGTTCCTACCTATTGATGTGACTCTGTTGGAGATGATCGAGGTGGAAACCCCCCTCAATGAAATCAAGGAAATAATTAAGGCCTTGAGGGTAGTTTATGTGTTTATTTGTGCTGCAAATATGCAGATTATCCGCTTGAATGCCAAGACATCAGGCTTTTCTGTTCTAGCCCGTAGGGCTCTATGGTTGAAGTCTTGGTCTGCTGACATGACTTTAAAATCTAGATTACTTTCCCTTCCATTTAAGGGGATGGTTCTTTTTGGTCCAGGACTGGACTCTATCATAGCAACGGTCACTGGGGGCAAGGGTGCCTTTTTACCGCAGGATAAGAAGAATAAAGTTAAAGGACAGGGTACTACTTTTCGTCCCTTTCGTTCGCATAAGTCCCAACACCAGCAGCCCTCTGCGAAGCCTGATCAATCCAAGGGAACTTGGAAACCATCTCAATCTTGGAACAAATCCAAGCAGAACAAGAAGCCTGCCGAGACAAAATCGCCATGAAGGGGCGGCCCCCATCCATCACTGAATCGTGTTGGGGGCAGACTATCTCTCTTTGTGGAGGCTTGGCTGGGAGAGGTGCAAGACCCTTGGGTTCTGGAGGTCATTGCCCAGGGTTACAGGATAGGTTTGAAATCTCATCCACCGAGGGGCAGATTCTTCTTATCAAACCTGTCTTCAAGACAAGAAAAACGAGACACCTTTATAGGGTGAGGGATCTTAGCTCCCTAGGAGTCATTGTTACAGTACTTCTAGTAGAGAGAGGTCTGGGATACTACTTAAGCCTTTTTGTGGGCTATTCTGCCCCTAGTTCAAGAGGGACAGTTCATGACCACGATAGACTTGAAGGATGCTTACCTTCATGTGCCAATTCACAAGGATCACTTCAAGTTCTTAAGATTCGCTTTTCTGGATCAGCACTTGCAGTTTGTAGCTCTTCCCTTTGGTCTGGCTACTGCTCCAAGAGTCTTTACACAGGTTCTGGGGGCTCTGCTCGCGGTGGTGAGAGCCAGAGGTTTTGCAATAGCACCTTATTTGGATGACATTCTGGTCCAAGCTCCATCCTGCCGGCTGGCAGAAGACCATTCGAGAGCTCTTCTTCTTCTTCAATCTCATGGATAGAAGATAAACTTAGGAAATAGTTTTTTGGTTCCCAGTACCAGAGTGGAATTCCTGGGCACGATAATAGATTTCGTATCCATGAAGATATTTCTTACAGACCACAGACATTACAAAATTACTTCCATTTGTCTTGTCCTCCAGACCTCCTTAAGGCCATCTGTGGCCCGGTGTATGGAGGTGATTGGGCTCATGGTGTCTAGCATAGATATCATTCCATTTGCCAGGTTCCATCTCAAACCTCTGCAGCTATGCATGCTGAGGCAATGGAACGGTGATCACTCAGATCTATCCCAACAGATTTCTCTGGGCAGCTGATCGAGAGAATCGCTCTCTTGGTGGCTCTGTCCAGATCGCCTGTCCCAGGGGACATCCTTCTTGAGACCATCCTGGGAGATTGTGACTACGGACGCAAGTCTATCAGGATGGGAAGCTGTTTGGGGTGCCAGGAAGGCACAGGGTTGGTGGACTCGAGAGGAATCTCTTCTCCCGATCAACATCCTAGAACTTTGAGCGATCTTTAATGCTCTAAGGGCTTGGCCTCTTCTGGGTTTGTCCCAGTTTATCAGATTCCAATCGGAAAACATTACCTCGGTTGCTTACATCAACCATCGGGGGAAAAGAGAAGCTCCCTAGCCATGAGGGAAGTATCTCGGATTCTGAAAAGGGCGGAGGCCCACAACTCCTCACTGTCAGCGATCCACATTCTAGGTGTTGACAACTGGGAAGCGGACTTTCAAAGCAGACAATCGTTTCATCCAGGGGAATGGTCTCTCCATCCTGAGTTGTTTGCAGAGATGTGCAACAGATGGGGGATGCTGGAGATAGATCTCATGGCATCCAGAATCAATACCAAGCTACCCAGATACAGGTTGTGGTCCAGGGATCCCCAGGCAGAGTTGATAGATGCCTTAGCAGTACCCTGGGGGTTCAACCTAGTTTACATTTTTCCACCGTTGCCACTTCTTCCTCGGGTAGTGGCCCGCATCAAGCAGGAGCAAGCTTTGACTATTCTAATTGCTCCATCGTGGCCACAAAGTATGTGGTTTGCGGACCTGGTGGGGATGTCATCATCTCCTCCATGGAGGTTACCCTGTTGCAGGGATCTGCTGGAACAGGGTCCCTTTGTTCATCAAAATCTAGATTCTCTGAAGCTGACTGCGTGGAGATTGAACACTTAATCCTAGCCAAGAGAGCTTTTTGTGAGAGAGTGATTGATACTCTCATTCAAGCTAGAAAGCCGGTCACCCGTTGCATCTACCACAAGGTGTGGAGGACCTACTTATTCTGGTGTGAAGAACGTGGATTCCCCTGGCATAAGGTCAG